>NW_028278290.1:0-180653 GCF_059751315.1 Micrasema longulum
TACCAAGATATTTCATTTATTTGTTGTATCAAGTACTGAACATGTTAGATCGCAGTTAGTTTTGTTGCAATTGCTTTGGTGAATAATTATTTTTATAACTGAATCTAAATTTGTTTTATTAATAAAAAATGGGATGATTTTTGTCTTTTCCGTATTTAAAGATATTTTTTTTTGTCGAACCATAATTTCAATTTATTCAAAACGTCATTAGCTACTAAATTTACTGAGTTCCAGTTAACTCCCGCAACTTAAACAACCGTATCATCAACTTGTGATATTATTTTTTAATTTAAACTTTGTCAAAATATGTCATTGACATAGAGAATAAATAGAAGCGGACCTATCACCGTACCCTAAGGTATCCCAAAATCGCAAGTTTCCATTTGATCATGAGTATATTTTATTTTTACCATTTGAGGTCGTTGGAATAGATAACTTGTTAGCCATTCAATGGCTTTGCCATCCATTCCGACACCTTTAAATTTTGATATAAGTTTATTGTGTGATACACTATCAAATGCTTTTTTTTAATTTGGTAATGTATCCAAAAGAAAACAAGTTTATTGGATTATAATTCCACTTTATTTTTTATAAAATATACAGAGGGTATATTGTGACGCGTTTCGTCTTGTTAGGACATTTTCAAACAAACTAACTTAAATATTTACAAAGTTTCCTTATATACTAAAAATAATTGCTATTTTATGTTTGTGGATTTCTATACAAGCCAAAATAAGTAGAGTAATTAAAATTCAATAAGGGTATACTGTGTATATTAGAGGAATATTTTGGTTATATTGGGGAAAAAACCTTCCATTATTTAAAAATATTTGTAAGGGGATGACTTTAAAATCAATATAATAATTATAAAAATATAGATTTAATTTATACAGGTTTATTTTGAAAATTATTGTTGAAACTCTACATTGGTGTTTTACACAGGTTTCATTCATGTTTAATGTCAACTAAGCTCAAAATACATATAGATTTTATAATATTATTTCATTTTAATTTAATTTATTGGGAACATGACAAGTTTTTATATATTTCGTAGGTATATAATAAAAAGTGTATGAAACTCGTACATAATATGGAATAACAAATTTACAATTACAAGATTACAATTATAAATAATTTAGTTTTTGTTTTTTGAAAATATTAAGTAAAGGTGAATTAACTAGGTTTAACTGTTCATTTATAAGTATACTAGCTGAGTTATTGTCATTTTTTTATTATTTCTAGCTGTTCTAACAGATTGAGTCTATAGCCTTTATTTTCTATGTGTAATGGTTCAGGTTTATTTTTGTTTGTCAAATTATGTTTATTATTGATGAGGTGTTTTGCAAATTGGGATTTTTCAGTTAGCAGTTAGCTTTTTTTAAGTTAATAAATATACGAATACACTTTAAATAACTATGAATTATTAATATATGTGGATAATTTTGCAATTGTTAAGTTGTGACATAAAGTGCCAAAAAAATTGAAACCGCTCTCATCTAAAGTTGAAGAAAATCAAATGCGTCGTTGTTCTACGATCATGACGGTATGTTTACTTAAATTACCTACTGTCTAATGTTAGCTGTTATTTAGCTTTCAGTCTTTGTCTTTAGTATTCTCGTAGACTTTGACGGAAGCGACGCGCTTCTTGCTCCCGCGATCTGTTACTGTTTCTCTTCCGGCCGAAAAATTAAATTCAGTGATCTCCGTCCGAATAAAAATGAGTGCCGATTGAAGTTTTAGTGAATTGTTTATACAGTGGCCGTAATGTTTGATTTCATCGATAGAAAATGTGAGTTGTTAGCATTTTCAGTATTAATTCAATATTACGAATAGTACATAAATGTAATGTTGCTTATTCCTAACACGATATTAAATAATTATTCGCGTAATGGTTTTTGTCAGTTTTATTTTGTACGTAAACTAAACCAAGAATCTGATGAGTCTTAAATTAAATCAAAGAAAAATATCGAGCCATGATAGCCAAAACATCGTAACCGACGAAAACAATATTTTACCGGAGAATACATTATCTTCTTAATAAAAATTGATTCTATGTGAATCGCATAAATCACATTAAATCATTTTTTTATTTATTTCAACAGAGGGGGAAAACATTTTTGAGAAGGGAATATGGAAGTCTAGGCATTTACAGGGCTTATGACATGTCATTGGCTGGTTTAAGTTGCCACTTTACACACTGTCCTCATTTCCTCAACTCTTCCATCTGTTGACTTTTCCACTTAAACCAGCCAATGACAGGTCATAAGCCCTGTAAATGCCTAGACTTTCATATTCCCTTCTCAAAAATGTTTTCCCCCTCTGTTGAAATAAATTTAAATATGAATAAATCCCTAGGGAAGAAATCCAATCCAGTCTGCAAGCATTTGGACATACACAAACATTGTTGAATTATTACCTGATAAAAGAAGAAGTATAAAAATTGTAAAATTGTTTTCAGGCGTTGCCTAGTAGGTGATTTGATTAGCCGGATGAATCTCACCCACGTGATAAAGGTTTCAGCTCTTTTACTTCACAAAAGTCAACAGATGGAAGAGTTGAGGAAATGTGGATGTTCAAATATGGGCAGAATGGTGAATGTTACACAGTGTGTGTAAAGTGGCCACTTAAACCAGCCAATGACAGGTCATAAGCCCTGTAAAAGCCTAGACTTCCATATTCCCTACTCAAAAATGTTTTCCCTCTCTGTTGAAATAAATTTAAATATGAATAACTCCCTAGGGAGGAAATCCAGCCAGTCTGCGAGCATTTGGACATACTCAAACATTGTCACATTGAATCAGTTCAACATCGCTTGCTTCGGAAAGTAGCGTGGACTCTTGGACTAGAGAGAGGTAATTATTCTTATGCTGATATAGTGTCAATGTTAAATAATTCTAGTCTACAAAAACGTAAAACTAATACTGATTCCATATATTTATGTTCGGCATACTTAATGGTAAAATCGATGTTCCATCATTACTGGGACAGGTAAAATTCCATATTCGGACTCGTAGGTTAAGAAACAATGAAGTACTGTTCATCGATCAGCATTGAACAAATTATGGCCTTAATTCTCCAATGACCCGACCCGTCTTTGTCGTATTGTTAACTCAAGACAACACCTGGACTTTTTTGGTTAAAATTTACAGCAGTTTAAACGACCACTAAATATATAGTCCAAATCTTATCTTGATGGTCCTTGTATTTTTCAATGCTTTTTTTCTTTTTTTTCGAAATGTTTTCAACTATTCTTTTACTATAATATCAAAATCCTATATTTGTTTAAATGGACAATGTCCGTTAGTAAATAAATAAAACATTTAGGTTTTTAAGTGGAAATTATTGATGGAAGTTCATTGTAATTTATTATTTAAATAAAAGACGAGTGATACTTTAATAAATAAAAAGTTTATCTTGAACTAGCTATGACATGTCATAAGCCCTGTAGATGCCTAGACTTCTATATTCCCTTCTCTAAAATTTTTGTCCATCTCTGTTGTAATATTATGTTAAACAAAAGCAAAATTGGCAACGACCCGAATCATTTCCAAAAACTGAATTTCGCTATTAGCCTCGATGTTTCCGAACGGTACTTGTACGAAATATGACTTCGTTTGCGTATTCCGTGAGAATATTATAATCTCGGCAATGTAATTTAACCGGGCGGTCTTCTGTTGCACGCTAGTCTAGCGGGCGAAGCAACAGATGATGGCAATTTGTTAGTCGGTTATTTCCTCAAGGCCTCGCGACTCGAGAGCGTCACAAATGGCAGATCACTCCCCCTCGCGGCCACTTAACATTTTTACCGGGACACCCTCTTCATCCCCCGCTACTGTTCGCTGTCATAACTCAGGGGTACGCAACTCTTCTATTGTATTGTTTTCTTTATTAGAGTCCAGTTGCACCAAAAAATATTAAATGTTAAATCAATAATCAATTCAAAACAGGAATTTTTTCGTAATGTTTTTATTAATGCAATGATGAAGTTCAGCCCTACGGGAAATTTTGATATAAAAATGTTTTCTTGCGCGCGGTAAAAATTAGAGCATTAAAATGCAGGATATGTTGTAATCCAGATCTCATTAGTAAACGATTTTGAAAAATAATCAGAAAAACCAAATTCAATTTTTAAACAATGTAAATGGGGGCTAGGCTTCATACCGTCCATGCGCTCTGTAGCAGCAAGACATGATGTAATCTAGCTCCTATCTGTTATTAAATTAAATTATAATTTTAAGAGAGGAACTTGAATCCCAACCGTGAATGCGCTATATAGCTGCAAGACATATTGGGATATTGTAAAGCGCCCTTGAGGTGATTTTCACAAAAATGGCGCTATATAAATTATCAATTTATATAAATATGTATATACGGCAAAGTTTCTTGAAAAAGCATGAAAAATTTTTTTATTAATAAAACTTATTACTTTGAACAACGTCACTGGTTCATATGAATCAACCAATGATAAGAGAGTCGTGAAATTAACAATTGACCAATCGGCAGAACTGACCGAGAAGAAGCGAAAAAGAACTAGAGACGTGACACGTGGAGTAGTTTTAAAATACAAAATCAAAACGCTGGTAATACATACATATATACGTAAAAAAAATTCTAAATGTATTTTTGGTTTAGTTTGATAGTTTTTTTAAAAATATTTAAAAATATTTTAAAAATCAAAAAACTCAATTTTATCCATGGGTCTAGTTTTATCTTTTTTGTAAAGCTGTTCATTTTATCCATTGGTCTAGTTTTTTTTTTTTTGAAATGTTATTCATTTTATCCGTTGGTCTAGATTTATCTTTTTTTTTGTGTAATTCGTTATATCCGTGAGTCTAGTTTTATGTTTTTTTTAATGCAATTAATTTTATCCATTTTGTCCATTTATATTCATGAGTCGAGTTTTACCTTTTTTCTAAATGCAACTCGTTTTATCAATTGCTCGAGTTTTATCTTTTTTTTAAATCATTCATTTTATCGATTTTTACTAACCGGTTTTGCACTGCAATATTTCACTAACGAAGATACTTTAAATTTTATACAAATATTTGCATTTTCGTTTTAAAAAAAAACCGTTTTACTTTATAGACTATAATTTATGTTTTACTTTATAGATAACGCTGTTAACTTCCTACTGTAACGTAAGCCCTGGATTAAATGTGGACTAGTTAACCTGTACAAAACATTTTCTCGACCAACCTGTTGGCCATACCTGTGGTTGTGGACTATGGAGTGGGACAGGGTAGCTTTGTTACTTGCTGAAAATACAACTTCATCCCCTTAGAGCGAAATTGTACAACTTTACGACAGATTTTTTAAACAAGTTTTCTGTTTTGGAATTGAAAATATCATCACTTTTAAGAAATGTAATCTTTTTTTTTTAATGGGAGTTACTTATTTTTTGCCTTGTTTATTGTTTATAGGGCTTATATTTACTGTAATAGGTATGTTCTTTCTGAATGCAATAATTATTTTGTGAGAATCTGGCGGGATAGACAGCTGTGGTCTTGTTAACTGGTTAACCCTCTCAGTACCAGCGTCATTCCTCAGGCACACGAAGAAAAATAATTATATATCGTTATTTTCTTAACCAATCTGCCCCATTTTTTGCATGCATCTAGCCAAAGATATGTTTATTTATTTACATACATAAGTATATTGTACATTGTTTGACTCATAAGTCCCAACTCAATTGGACTAAAAGTCCTGTGTTGAAATGAGACGAGCAATTAGTTACACAGACACATGAGTATAGGATCAGGAACATAAAAAAAAATATTTTTATATATATGGCACATCAATATGGTAAACAGTAAACTCAAATATTCGGAAAATCATCAAGGGGTTTTCTACTCAAATCCCTCCCGCTAAGGAAAATCCAGTCCTTAACTACTTTCTTGAAAATAGTTTTTGTCCTTGAGAGCTTAACACGCTCTTCCAAAATATCGAACACAAAATATTCTTTACAAAACTATACAATTTTTCTGTTGGTAGCCTACGCTTGTTTTGACGTTTGTGTTTTATAACGATTGTTTTCCTAATTATTTTATTTTTTTAAAGAAACTTCACAATAATTAGTTTTTAATTTTTTTATTTATATAGGTATATGTATATTTTTTGTTTTAAATCTTATATTTTATTTATTTTATACGTTTTTTACCAAAACAGCAATATATCCCTTTTGTACTCTGTACCTTTATTTCACACCTCCTGAGCCCTAATGTCATTCCTGTATTACATTTTTTTGTTAACTATCCAATTTTAAAAAAAAATTGTGAAAATATTTCAAAAAATAATTGAATTTATAAATGCAACAATTTTTTTTACCCTGGTACTGATAGCGGTTAAGTGCCATAAGCGCGTTAACGCGTTCTCCGTTTCCGTGCTCAAAGGGCCGGCTATACAAAGCGCGTAAAGACGCGTGACTTTGTACGCGCTTTACGCGTCGAGGTCAAACATTCCGAAAGTTTTTGATTTCATACACTCGGAGACATCTGTTAGACGCTTGATGAAACACTAGAACACGGGGAATTATTAAAATTATCGGCACGACAGTGCTTTAAATGTGCGTTTCTAAAGATTGCTTAAAATTTCGCGGTATGCTGGGAACTGCCATAGCAATATCAATCCATATTACAGTACGGAATAATCGGATGGGGTGGTGCTTTTTAAACAAACATTTTACCGGTCGAAAAATTACAAAAAAATATTATAAAAGTTATTTTGAAAAAACCATCTACTTTTCCCACTGTTTAATTATTTTAAAAATTTAAGGTTTTATTTATAAAATTGTTATATAAAAAGAATTGTTTGCTTCAAATACATAAAGACAAAATAAATAGTAGTATCTCTAAGTCACAAAACGTACAAAGTACGCGACTTAAAATAGGTGGTAATATCTTAATTCCCAAATTAAAAACAACTACAGCACAACATCATTATACTTACAGAGGAATATTTTTCTGTAATTAAGTGAACAAAGATAAGAAAAAGTACAGTCAGGAATACAATATATTTAAGAAAGAAGTGAAAAGTTACATTTATAATTCTTCTTTATGTAGCACTGATTAAAAACACCGTTTATATAAAAAAAAATGTATATTATATATGTTATCCCAAAAATATTAATAATTAAAATAAAATAAACTATTGTAAAACGTCACTCCCCGTTATGTACACAAGAATTGTTTATTTCTTTTACGTATTGGGAAACGGTAATGTAAATATATGTAATTAATTCATGTTAAAAATTGTATGTAGTAGTAATGTTGTATCTTTATTTGTTATCCGAATAATTTTTTTTTTTTAATAAAATAAAAAATACTCGTACATAGCGGCACAGAAAAAGTTAAGGAACTCTTCCGCATAAATGGGAATCAAGTTGGGGTAGAATGCGGCTCGAACCTCGGACCTCTAATCCGTAAGTCCGCGATGCTTGCCAGAGGACCGCAAACCGCTGTTAGCGTAGTATGCATTTATGTACTTTGAATTACGTGTAAAGCCTTGGTAAGATATAAAATATTTAGTTTATTTTTAAGCTTTGAAAAGGGAGCAGTCGTGTTCTGAAACCGGTCGACATATTAAAATGATTTAAAAGATTTTACACAAAATTAGTTGGTAGTTAAATTGACATTACTTCAGAAGGTTTTTGGAAGGGAATATGAAAGTCTATGCATTTACAGGGCTTATAATATCATTATCATTGGCTGGTTTACTTCCATTTATTTATTTTTATTAAGTAAAAGAGCTGTAACCATTATAGATGTAAGTGAGATTCATCTTACTGAATTATTTCACCTACTAGGCAACAGGAAAAAACACCGCGCATGCTTCGTGCAATTTTCAATCCCAGAAACGACCCCGTGTAAAACAGCAAATAAATGCCCAACATTGGGACAGAATTATTATTGTACAAGAAACTGCACAAGATCTTCGCGAGATCTTGTACCATTTTTTAACCCATTTAATATGAGCTAAGTACGCTTTTTTTAGATAGGTAATTTTCCTTCCTAGCGGAGCGCTACCCCACTTTTGACTTAAAGACTTTTCTCTTGATAAAAATAAATTTCCCTTCTCCAAGCATCCCACGCCATTTATTTTCCTTTCCCGTAATCTTATTTTCCTCTATCGTACATTGTTTGGCTTATAAAGTCGTAATGTTATATTTTTTCTCCCTTACCCTCGCTCTGAGTGTATCTAACCTTCTTTTTCCTCTTCTTAATCATTTCTCTTTTCATTTAAACGCTGTTTTTTTCACCCTGTTTTTCGCTCTCGCGAAACAGCCTTAAACTATACCACTTAACGCCGACCTCGACCCGCACTGCCGCCGTCTCGCTTGCTCGTTTCAATATTATGTAATCCAGTTTCACGCTCACCCTCCTAGGTCGTGACCTAATATTGTATTGGTACTTAAATACAAGTAGCCAACGTAAAAATCACATTTTATTTGTTTATTTACATAATCTATTTAGGTACGTATGTATATATACAATGTTTATAAGGGCGGATATATTAGCTTAAGGCAATTTTTTCCTCCTTGCCCGAACCGTTTTATTTGAGAAAATATTTTGTAAATATGAACATATTGTATAATGTAATCATTTTAACATTTAAAAAAATATAAAATATATAAAAATATTACCGTTCTTATGATTTACCAAATATCTAATCAAGTTGGGGTTCGAACCTCGGACCTCTGATCCGTGAGTCAGCAACATAGATTTTGAGCTCGTCCAAATTTCACCCCCTGGGCCCCGATTACAATGGGAAGTTAACAGAGTTATCTTCGACTGTATATAAAGAAAAACCGATATTTGTGTACGAGAATGAATATATTCGCATGAACATTTAAAGTATGTTCATCGGTAACCTATAATTGAACATGTTTAGAAGAAAGAAATATATGCATATTCTGTTTTTCATACAGAAAACCTAATTTTACTTTGTAGATAAACTTGAAGATAAATTTCATCTTCCCATCATAATCGAGGCCCTGGTGGCCCCTTAATATAAAAATATGTAAATCTCCCTATGGGATGGAAGCCCAGACCTCGTCTATAAAATATTTAAACTCAAAATGTTGTTGAGAATCATTTTTTTAAATATTTAAAGAAATTAAAAAATAAATTTATCTGAATATAAATAATTTTAAAAAGAAAATACATAGAAATTTATTCAACCATTATCTTGGCAGAACGAAAAAAATATATTTTGCACATTTCATGTTTTTTTTTGCACAAAGCTTTTTTTATGGATTGTGATAAAGCAGTTAATAATGAAAAATATGGTTAAGCAGCTTTCGCGATCTTGTGGTCAGCGCGTCTGCCTACCATACAAGAGGCATGGGATTCGATTCTGACATGGTTGACATAAAATATTTATTGAAAAATACGACATTAAATATTTATTTTCATGTCAACCTTGCACGAAATCGAATATTACACTTCTTGCATAGTAGTAAAACGCGCGAATTAAGAATTAGTCGTGTATACCTTAAGAATATTAATCACTATAAAATATTTTTCAAAAACAAAAAAGTTGTCTTTCTTTTTTTTATGAAAGATATTCTATTTTATTCAGTTCTATGATCAATACAGTCTTATTGAATATTTATGTCTATACTTTATTATAACGTTATTTATTACTATTCTGCCCTCGTAAGCAAAAAGGCAGCTCTTTGCAAATGTCGTATTTTGAGATATGACACTTTTGAGTATGCAAATTTTTGAAAACTGTAAATAATTAGTAAAAACACAGTATGTTAATTGTTTATAAGCATAAAACCACTATGCGTCATAATATCTATAATGTATTTTTGCTTATAAATCCCGAGATACTGTGTTTTTGCTTAGAATTACTACTGTTTTTTTAAAACTAAAAAAACATATCGTTTTTCGTACTGATTTTTTTTACTGCTTAATGCTTTGTATCAAATGATTCCAGTTTTATAGAACGTTGCCTTATATTTAATTCCAATAAAAAAACAGATTTTTTGCCGAATCGCTGCCTTTTTGGTTATGAAGTATTGTTCGCTTACTCTCTTCTCTCACATGTTACTCTCTTCACTACTTATGTTGTATCTAACTTAATATTTTTTTACATGTAATATGCTCTTTACATTTAGTTAAAAATATACGAGTATATTTCAACCTTCAGTGTTCCATTTTCTTATTGTATGTATTGTTTTTTATGCCAATAAAGGTTTTCATAAAAAAAATAGTATAAACTTTTTTCAAATTTTATGTTTTCCGGCATTTCTTCAAACAAAAACTTAATTCCCTTGTTCAAGTATGTACGTAGGCAGTTCTTGGACGTTGTTTTATATCCTCTCGTTGCATGGTTATGAAAAAACTCATCTTTCATAGTTTGTTTTGGAAATATTTCCGATTTTATTAAGTTTATTTTAGTCCCTACTGAAATATTACACGAAATAAAAATATATCGCTTATTTTTACAGTTTGACCTTTGCACTAAAACGGTCATAATACCCGGGGAATCCTTAAAAAGTTAAAGAATCACTTTCCATGTTGACGCTATAAAAGTCAATGTATTAAACCTGCATACTAATCACGAAAGCTACAAATACTTATTTAGATCCTATCAAAAAAGAACGCAACGTTTTTAATAGATCAAGTCAAAGAAAACATCGTGTGCTAGAAATACCACATTGTAAAACGAGGCTCGCACAGAGACATGCATATTTTATAGGCCCAAAAATGTTTAATTATTTTTACTGATAATATTTCATTAAATCCAAACTTTAAAATTTTTCCTTCTTTAAAAAAACACGCACTATCCTGGATTCAAAGTAAAGATATGAACTCTTTTTTTCTATGATATATTTTGTTGCCCTTTGATAATAAGGAATATTTTTATGTTTTTTTATATTTTTTATCTTCTTATAATTACTATTAAAAAAATACCATATAATCTTTTACAGAATATTTTATTTTCTCTTTCTTATGTCACACAAAAATATTAAAACTGTCTATATAAATTAATTAACATTTTCTTGTATACCCACGAACAGGCCATGCCTTTGTGGGATTTTTTTGTTTACTATTTTTACTATAAATATGTATTTCATTGCTATGTAATTATCCTTTATTTTTTTATTCTCTGTTTAACCTCTTATGTATATTGTAAAAAAATCAACAAAAAAAATAAATACATAAATATCTCTAATTAATATCCAGTATCATGTTTTTTTTTATGAGAGTAATCATCGATTGGGGTTACCCAATCGAGTGTTAACTCGTTCAGGATTATGGTTTAATTTCGCACGTTGTATTCCTGGGCCCCGATTAAAATGGGAATTTAACAGAGATATCTTCGACTGTCCATAAAGAAAGACCGATATTTGTGTACGAAAATGAGTATATTTCCATGAATATTTAAAGTATCTTCGTCGGTAATCTATAATTGAACATGTTTAGAAGAAAAAATTGTATGCATATTCTGCTTTTCATACAGAAAACTTAATTTTACTCCGTAGATAAAATTGAAGATAAATGTTAGCTCATTGTAATCGGAGCCTTGAGAGGGTTAAAATATTTTTTTACATTAAAATATTTCACTATCCCTGAGCTGGCACCAGAAGCGTAAGACTGATCACCTTACCTTCGTGTAACAGATGATCGAGATACGCTGCAGCGGGTTTACCAATACAGTGCCCTATGCACCATCGAGTGCGGCTAGCGGTCTATTTATAAGCCCATGACGGCACTGCGACCTGTGTAGATCTATTGTGACGGTCTCCCCGCCTATTCTTAAATAGTTATTTTATTAAATTTATTGCAATAGAAAGGGAAAACATTTTTAATAAGGGATTATGGAAGTCTAGGCATTTACAGAGCTTATCATTATTAGACCATTTACCTGCAATTGGCTAGTTTAAGTGGCTACCTTATACACTATGTAACATTCATCATTCATCATTCTGCCTGTATTTCCTCACTCTTTCATATGTTGGCGGCTCCCTGGGAAGTGAAATCCAGCCTTGTCTACAAACATTTGGACTAGTTGCACTTGCAAAATTCATTTACCTTTTAGTTTATCACAATAGGGAAATATCACTATTTTTTTCTATTAGTAGCATAAAAAATATTTTTAAATTTGTGATTTTGAATTCCCGCAAAAACGGTGATTCCATTGGCCACGCCCCTAATACGTCAGGATTCATATTTATTTGTTCCTGGCCATTGAATTTTATTTAGAAAATTATCACGAATCTTGACGTCACAACAACCAAGGCCAAACACGTCGCGTTTTTCTACGAACGTATTTTCATTGAATTTCTTTTTTACATTTATGTATGAAAACATTTCTCCGCAATATCTATTGATTTTGAAAATACAATTAATTATTCTCAATCCATTTCATATATTTTTATCGGTATTTGTAGAATGTGATATTTCCCTATTAGGAACCTGCCTTATTAAGATTCGCGTTACTGATTACGTCACTTGCAAAATATCGAACAAGTGACTCACGCCGTGCGTTACTGATGTACTATGTAAAACATGTCAAGCCATGATCGCCAAAACATCGTAACCGACAAAAGCAATATTTTACAGGATAATATTTCTTCTTCTTAGTTAATAATGAATGTGCTTTAAAAGTAAAATTTTGAATAGGGTTGTGGTCCCGTGGCTAGCTAGTGTTGCGGACTCAGATCAAAGATCCGAGGGTCGAACCCCACTCTACCCCAACTAACTAATAGTAAGTTATTTACGACTCATTGAAAATGGACGCAATGTCTAAATATTCAGGTAAATCAAAAGAGCCCTAATATGTATTTTTATTACATATATATATATATATATACAGGGTGTTCATTAAACCCTGTCACATCCGAAACCACGATGATCAGTATGAGCAAGGAGACTTATTGGCACATTAAAATATTTTTTTAGAACGAATAAAATTTTAAAAAATAAAATATCAACAAAAGCAAACGGTTGCTTACTTCTGTAGGGGAGAAACGAGGGGGGAGGGGGGAGTCTGATACACCGAAAACCGAGCTCCCCTCACTTCTCCACTGCAGAAGTAAGCAACCATTTGTTTTTATTAATATATCTTTTTTTTAAATTTCTTAGTTTTAAATATGCTAATATATGTCTTCTTGTCCATATTGATCATCGTGGTTTCAGATGTGACAGGGTTTTAAGAAAACCCTGTAAATAATATATATATGTTTGCATAATTTATACAGTGCCATTTTTGTGAAAATCACCTCAAGGGTGCTGTACAATATATATATATATATATATATCCCAGCACGTCTTGCAGCTACATGTCGCATAGACGGTTGGTATAGACGGTTCTTCGTCTCCAATTTATTTATTTATTTATACTTTTACATTGTTTGTATTCTTTTTTTATACAGAATAATGTTCCCTCACTGGGGTGTCCCGTGCCGAGGGAAACATTTTACAAAATGTGAAACATTCTTAAGATTGGCTATTTAACAAAGTTAACATAATAATAACAATTTAAAAAATAACGTAATTAATCCAATTAACCTAATTATAATTAACATAATAAACAATCAAAAACTAAAATATTCATAAAAAACATAACCAATTTATATAGACCAATAGAAAAAATTTCATAAACAGTGCACACATTTTACCTATTTGGCTTGATCCACTCATCGATCCGTGCGCAACCCACCTCCACTATCCATTTCTCAATAGCAATTTTATATTGTGAGAACTTACTAATTGTCCTTATGGTTAATGGAAGTAGATTGTACACTTTAACCGAGTAGTAGGCCAATCCTCTTTGACCGAAGGTTGTATTTATTTTTTTGCAGCATCAGGGTGGAGTATCTAATAACTCTTGCATTTGTAACAGAAGGTAGATAATAATGTTTACGTGCGTATAGTAACAAAGTTTTTAATGATTATGATAAAATTATAAATAAACTTATCAATGAAACTTCTTGGTTTAGTTTTACATTTTATTATTTTGACCAACGAGAACTTTCGCCTAAGTAGGCATCTTCAAGACCTTGGCTTTTATAAACACTAAAAGACTCTTTGAAAAATCCTTTATATGTACAGTATGCTAAATCCGATATTCCTACCGAGTGAAAATACCCTTTTAATATAGGTTATTCTTTGGTATCAGATCCTTAAGGCTGTAGAATCATAAAAAGTAAGGAAATCATACGATTTAACCATTTTAAAACGCGTTTTTTTTTCAAAATCGCACAATTAAAAAAATTAAGTAAACGTGCATTAAATAAAACAATAATTTTTAAGGTATTTCTGTTAAAAGATGTGCTTTTTTTGTATTCATTTTCTTAATTTTCCGATTTAAACTGTTTTTGAAACCCTACTTCGCGAGTGACTGAAAAACGAGTGCTATTAGAATTCGGCTGTAGTACTGTAATGTGACTATGGTCTGGGTTCGATGTTTGTTCCGGGTAGTGAACCCGGTACCACAACTCTAAGTGAAACCGCCGAACCATCACACTACCGATTACCTTTAAATATTCAACGTCTACATTATATCATAAAGAACTCGCCGGTTTATACCACCAATAGTGATGAGTAATGAAATATGGATTATGGATTATTGAATATATTATAGTCTTTGCAAAATAGACCATTTAGGAACTATTTTCGTTTATGTTTGTAAAAAAATAAAAGTTGACAGTTTTTTAATCACATATTGTTTTTCAACAACTCAAAGTTTTGCACTGCATTTTTTTTCTACTTACTTTTTTTTAAATTTTTATTTTTTAAAGCGTTATTCTTGCCAATTAACAACCACAATGTCTAATAACCATTAGTGTTTGTATATAATTAAGTATAAATGTTTTTAACCACTTATTATTTATTTAATTACCGACCGGTTTCGGTGCTACACGTGCTCCTTTATCAATTTTTATATAATAATTGAGTAATTCGTTATAAGAATGATTGTTTGTGCATTTTTTTTTTTAATTTCCCGTTTTTTTTTTTTTTTTAAACTAACAGAACTGAACTAAATGTTGAGTATTGTGTAATATTATATTCTTTACCATTTTTACATCTAAAAAAAACCGGGAGTTTATTTCACTTTTATTAGGTTTTATGAAGTTTTATTTTATTAAATCACACATTTTTTTTGTACTCCCAAGAGTTTAAATAAATAAAGACATTATTTGACGTTTTATAGGACTCCGGTAGCCTGTTGTACTCACTACAAGCAAGGCACAGCAGAGACCTTAGACTTAGACCATATCTTGTCGTGCGTGATCCAGGTTCGTGAATATTTTGACTCTGTCGCGTATACGTCACGATTGAAGGTATAGCCAATATTAGTGAGAGAGTCCTTATTTACGCCTTGAAGCACCGTTTTTGCAATCTCATAATACAAACTAGAAATTATATTTACAAACTAGAAAATAATTATACTGACGTGTTTTCGCTCGTTTAATTAATTCCGATCTTACTAAACGTTTTGATATTTATTTTACATATTATATTTATCAAAATAAATTTTAGTTTTCAAAGAGAGCGCATATGCTGTGCAATTAAAAACAATGTTTCAATAATTTAGTGATCATTAAATAAATGTTTATAAAACATCTCGCATTTTGTTATTTTATATTCAAAACATTTATGATCTAATGTCGTCAAAGTGTGCAAGAGTGTAATATTGCGCATTTTTAATAATTAATCAATATTCTTTATTTGACTGTGGCGGATTGAGTGTATACTTCAGTGGTGGCCAGCATTTTGTATACCATGCGCCATTTTTTTCACATACAAGGTCAGATGCGCCATACAACTTTTTGTACCTTCTTACGTTCACGTTTAGGGTTGTAAAATAGAGATAGGAATAGAAACTGCTTCGCTTATGAGAGGAAAATGAATACCTCAATCACGGAATTCAATCAATTAATTTACGTCATGGCGCCTATTTGAAAATGATTCCCACAAGAATGCTATGCGCCACTGTGATCGTTCAATGCGCCACTCTCTAGGACCTAGAGAGTGGTTAATTTGGGAAATTTTATTTTTCGCATGCACCTAAACCTTGGTTAATTTATGGCCACACTGATGATCGAACTTCAAACGAATACGAACGCGTGAAACTAAATGTGAACATTTTCATTAGGACCATTATTGCGACATTAAGCATTACCCAAAACACTAAATTGGGTTGAATTGACGAATCCGTATTAGTTTTTTTCTGTTTTTTCCTGGGGGTTATCAAGTGAAACTAATATTAATTTTATTCAAACTTTGCGAAATTCTATGATCAAATTGCTACTACATAAAGATGTATACTGCCAGAGACACAATATTTCAATATTATTGATGTATAAATCTGTAAATAAATTATCTGTTAGGGCTCTACTTTGGTACTAATTAATTTGTCAGCATGCGTCGCACTCCGAGTATAAACACAAGTTGGTACATGATTACAACACCAGGTTTACTAGTGTGGAAGGGCTAGCTGTTCCTAGATATTGCAATAAATATGGCAAAAGGACACTACAGTATACCTAAAATATTTAACATGTTACCAAACAATATTAAAAATACTGAGTTAAATACAGGTGAGTGAGTGAGACGTTTGCTCAAATTATGGTTATTAGAAAAAAGATTTTTGTATTAGTGATAGTTTTTAATTTTTCACAATGTAATATGTAATGTTTTTCAAACAAAATTATTGTTAATGTAGGTTAAGTGTAAATAATCGATGTAATTTATAAGAACCTGCTGACGAGTTGTATGTAGGCAACTCACCAGGACTTTAATTTAAGACTATTTTGTAAATATTTCTGAAAAATATTTTTTTTTTAAATATCATTTGATGTTTCATCATCAGTGCGGCGTAAAGTGTCGTCGCATTAAAAAAATATAAATCCCCAGATTAACCAGTCTAGGGGGTAGAGAATATTCCAGAGAAGTTAACAGGGTTATCTTTGATTGTCTATATACACTGTATACAGTAAAATCGAATTTTGTGTATGAAAACCTGAATATTCTCATAAAATATGTTTTGAAATATATGCAATTACAAGTGACCAACGAAAGATACCTCGAATTATCATACAAATATACACTTTTTTGAATAGTACATAAAATTAGGTTTTACCCTATAGACAATTAAATACAACTCTGTTAACTTCCCATTGTAATCGGTACAGTAGAACTGGAGTGTGGCGCGTTCGCCTACCATGATTGAAGCCTCGAATTCAAATCTTGGCAGAGTGGACGAGACATATATATATATATAAAGGTGGTTTATAAGCGGTGCTAGTATTATTATTATTATTATTATTTTTATGGATAACTTATATAGCGCTATTTTCGTAATAAAATACCCCCTATAGTCCTGAAAATATAGCTTGATTAGAATGACAGTTGTCAAACTAATTACATTAGTGATGGGAAATTACTGATCACTGATCAAATCGATTTTATCAGTTATTGCATGCAATCATGAAACTCTGTTTCCGAAAATTAAAATGAAAAACGCAAAAACAAGCCTGTTTTAGTGTGTTTAGCACAATTATTCAACAAAAAATGAGACATTTATACTTTTTTCATGAACAACATCAAATTAATTATTTTTTAATTCGATTATTTTACATTGATCAATTTGTCCCATCTCTAACGTTTTTGCAAAATGATGTAACCTTGTAAGAACGTCGGTAATAATCAGGTTTATTTTAGTTTTAACGCTGATTTTATATATTCATGTTGATTTATATTTCAAGCGTTGTATTAAAAAAATAAATTTACACGCCAGATACAAATCATTTTTCGTGTGTCAATATAAATAACTCCTTTGACGTTACTACAAAGTTATGTCGTCACCTTTTCTGACAGCTGTCATTCTAATCATGTTACATTTTAAGAACTATAGGTACACACGTAGATGGAAAGATCTGTGATCTCATAACAAAGTGTTTAATTGTGTTATTCCACAAAGTTAATGCCGATTCAATAAATTTACAAATATTAATTACAAAAAACATAGTGTTTTCAATGAGTGCTACATAAAAAAATATTACGAATCTAATTTTTGACTTCCTTCTTGAATATATGTTTCGTTTTTAATTAGGTACACCTGTAGATGGAAAGCTCTGTGATCTCATAACAAAGTGTTTAATTTAATTATGCTATTCCACAAAGTTAATGCCGATTCAATAAATTTACGAATATTGTCGGTTAATGCGGATTGCGGACTATCAAGTAACGCTCCGGAGGTCGGATTTGTTTATTATGAATTGGTTTTAATGCCCCACGTCTTGTTTTGTTATTGCTTCTAGCTTCTTAGCGAAAGCGACTTAATCAACTTGAGATTTTTATTGCGCGTATCGTAAACTGCTTTAGATGCGACCTAATTCTAATGACGGAATTGAATCAATTGCATTTTTAATGCGAATCCATACTGTGACGCACCTTGATGATGCGAATTAATAAAAAATACATTCATTTTTTATTTATTCGTTATATCTGTGGGGTCTCGATACAACAAAATTCTAGGCAGTACAATCGACCTTTTTGTTCAAGCGTTTTCTACTACTACTACCACTGTATCGTCATAATGGTACTGGAACTTGGCAGACTTGTTAATCGAAATGTAGAAAAACATTTACAACATTATCAAAACAGGGCGTAGATGTCGACTGCAAAGATAAGGCGTGAGAAAGTAAAGGAAGCGAGGTCTGTATGCACAGACAGAGTAATACGGCGTTCTATCCTCTCCGCCCACCCCCGCGGGGAAAACGGCACGAATAACACTTCTAATTTTCCATCGTTATTTCTTTATTTTCTGCTGATTTTTATGTATCTATATTTTCTTTACTTGTGTACAGATGTTTTTTATTTTGTTTTTGTAATTTTTTTACTGTTTTATTTTTTTATTTATTCATTCAAAATTACACTCGTTTAAATATTAATATACTTATTAAGGCTTTTTAGGCTATGCCCGTGTCAATCCATAATAATTTACAATAAAAATACATAGTAAAATTAATTAAATTAAATTATAATAACATGCGATGCAATCGAAGAACAATCTAGAAAAACAAGGTATAAGTAATAAAGAATAAAATTCTAAAGAAAACAATCCAAAAAAGATTGTCAGTAATAAATATAAAAATATAAATTATACAGATTTAGATTCATACATAATCAAACGTACAAAATAATGGTATCATTAAAATTAGCAAATAATAGTAAAATTTAAGAGTATATAAAAAAAAAAAATAGTTTCATTGAAACCAATAGGAAAAGAATATATATATACAGGGTGTTCTTTAATCCCCGTCAGATCCAAAACCACGATGATCAGTATGAGCAAAAAGACAAATTGGCACATTAAATAATTTTTTTAGAAATAATAAAATTTAAAAAAATAAAATATCAAAAAAAGCAAATGGTTGCTAACTTCTGCAGGGAAGAAACGAGGAGAGGGGAGGGAGGAATCTGATACTGCGCCGCGCTCCCTTCGCTTCTCCCTTGCAGAAGTAAGCAACCAATTGTTTTTTTTTAATATTTTATTTTGAAAAATTTTCTTGGTTCTAAATATTTTTTTTAATATGTTAATACGTCTTATTGCCCAAACTGATCATTGTGGTTTCGGATGCGACAGGGTTTAAAGAACAACCTGTATAAAAAACATGATTGAAATGATAATTAAGATATGTTTTCTAGAAACTCACTCTATACGATAACTTGGATTAATAAATAATAGGCCAAATAAGAGTAAATACTAAATTGTATGCTTAAAAATGTATACTTTGCTAAAGGCGTAAGTCGTCGAATAAATATATATTTATTTTCTATATAATTGAAAATGGGGAACGAGAATGCCTACCGTATGCACTCTGTAGCTGCAAGACTTGTTGGGATCTTTATTGTAAATCGTCCTTGAGGTGATCTTTACAAAAATGACGCCATATAAATAATCCTAAATAAAAAAGTAAGAGAGCAATGTAATTCTATCCACATAAGCGATGATAGCTCTCCAACACGCCAATCCACAACACGTAAGAACAATGTAATCCCGCCTTTATTGTCCCAGCCACGTCCCAACTCAAAACATAACAATTAAGCCCCATAAAGTGGACTTAAAGTTCCAAAAAAAAATTCGGAAAATATTCAGGATCTCGCGGCGATCTATTTTCATTATTGCGTTAAAATAAATCAGCGTTCTGATGATGAGCTGCTGAGAGTTTCGTTTCCCGGAAGGCCACTAATAGCTATCTATCGATTATTTCCACAGAACATTTCCGTAAATTAAGTAATCTCTATTGATAGACCCAACGTTGTAAACCGTTAGAAATCAAAATACGCCGTAAAACTATAAAACAAACACGATAAATCCTTGTTCTAGAATCATCGGTTGACTCTAATGGCTGTTTAGTAACCCATTCGGATGATTCACGATCGATTCCCGTCATCGCCGTGACCTTCATCTCTTCTTTAATAAACCTCTCAGATAAAGATTTATTATGATATCGTCGAATATAAAAACTTAAATATTTTTATCTTTGTAGATCCAACCCTCGAGGAAATTCATTAATGATCTGATAAAGATATGCACCAACAGTATTGTGCGAATCGATGTGAACATTTAGCAAATCTTTATTTTTTAAGATGCCTATCTAAGCGGCAAGACAACTTCGTCAGCTATTTATATAATATAACAAATCACATGTCCTGTTATTCTGAATTGAGTTATTGTCAATGTCAGTCGTTTTACTCGTACATTTACTGAGTTACGCGTGTTTTTGTGGATTTGTAAGTTATTTAAAACAAAATATCGGAGAGCCAATCTTCCGGCACGATTAAGCGTGTCATGTTTCTATGAAGTTATTGTACTATTTCAGGAACTATAAGGTGAATCTTTTATACTCGCCTGGGAACTCACCGGATATTAATCCTGGGGCTAAAGGCTACATTCTTGCGTGGTAGGCAAACACGCCAACCACTTGACCACGAGGCGGATTCGGTCTCGGGTTAGATTCCCGGCATAGTTGACATGAAATATTTATTTGTCTAAGTGTTTTATTCTGAATTATTTCGTAGTCCCTTAACTGGCACCTGCAGCGTGAAAATGATCATCTTGCCTACGTGTATCTAATAAATTGTGAAGATGCGCTGCGATTGGAGTACCAGTGTAATGCTTTATACATTATTTATTTATTATAATCTTCAAGTACAAAGAATAAGCACTTTGGTGGACTTCTCCAGCGAACCATAAACCAGGCTTGTCAAAAGAACGGTTGGTCAAAAGATACATAGGTGATTTATATTAAAAATAACAGCTGTTTTTTTTTATTATTGAAAAAAAAAGCTTGTACAAATAAACTTAATAAAAGTATATTTTGATATATACATTAAAGGACGAGGAATGTGGGATCATGTAATGAAAGGAGAAAGAAAGATGTACCAGGAAAGAGAAGGAATATGTAAAACAATTTAAATAGTAAAATGATGGGAAGTTAGGGTTTTAAGGATACACAGTAATGTTTCAGGCGTTTCTTAAAGGTGACCTGAGAATTATGACATTCCTAGGTGCGGAAAGAAGATTGGTGATGAAAGGCTAGATTTCGTAAAACATGTTGTATAATAAACGTCAATGTGATTTTAACTAAAATTCAGGTGTGCTGATATATCCTCAATTGAAAAACTCCGATAAATATGTCTGTCTATGTTCACATTAATTCGCACAATACTGTACTATCCACTATTAAGTGCGGATAGGGGTATTTTTTATTTATTTTGTTCATCTATTATACTCGTATGTAAACCCAACCTACACAAATAAGTAAAAAAAAAAGTATAGAATATATATATAAATATATATATATATTTTTTTTAATAAATATTTGCGTTCTTATAATTTACACAAATATTTAATTTTGAAGTCCATTTTCAACGAGTTGTAAATAACTCACTATTAGAAAATGGGAATCAAGTTGGGGTAGATTGGGATTCGAACCACGGACCTTCGATCCGTGAGTCCGAGACACTAGCCACGGGACCACAACCCGATATATTAATTGACTAGATTAATTAAATTCTATTTATTTAACTTTTTGTTCAAAATGTTAATTGTACATTGGCGGGCTTATTGCCAAATGGCAATTTCTTCCAACCAATAAAATAGAGTTTTTCTACTGACATTTCTTGGTGGAACTGCATCTTAATTATAATAATAGTTAGTTTTATTAATAAATTTTTACCAGTGACCGGGTTTCGTCGTGACCGACATCTGACCCAGTCTGACGATGTCGGTCACGACGAAACCCGGTCACTGGTAAAAATTTATTAATAAAAGTGAAATAAAACTATATACGTATTTTTATTATTATAACCAATAAAATAATAGTTTTATTTTTATAATTCAAGTTACAAAACATATATTATATAAATAAAACACGAGTGATACTTAAATCCACAAATTTGGAATATCCAGTGACCGGTTTCATCGCTTTCGCGACATCTTCGAGACTGGTATCTTTATTAAAAGGTTAAATGTATTTATACAGAACAGAGGTAAGGATACATAATTCAAAGTTATATTTAAGTAAATTAAATAAAGTTATTTTTATCTTAAGGATCATTATCAACAAATTTTCTATGGGTTAACTAATGAATTGATATAATGCTATTTTAATGAGTAAGTATTTTATATTTTATTTTTGGTGTCCATTTAACTTTTTAATAAAGATACCAGTCTCGAAGATGTCGCGAAAGCGATGAAACCGGTCACTGGATATTCCAAATTTGTGGATTTAAGTATCACTCGTGTTTTATTTATACAATAAATTACAATGAACTTCCATCAAGAATTTTCACTTACAAACTTAAATGTTTTACAAAACATATTTAATAGAAAATAAAGATTAAAAAACTAAAGATACGAGTATATAAAAATATAAATTAATGATTTGTTTATAAATTACCTTAAATCAAAGCTATTACTCAATGGGAAAAGGAAAAAATATGAAATACGAAAGGAGGAGAGATTAAGGAAGAGAAAGGAGATGTTTCTTCAAACGTGATTTAAACAGAGATACTGTAGTAACATCCTTGATAGTGGATGGGAGATGATACCACAGTCGAGCCGCATGGACACTATATGAGTTAGAGAAGAAGGAGGAATTGTAAATGGGTATTAAGATAGTGCATTGTGTTAACGAAAAGGCGGACTGAAAATGAAAATCGAATTCCATTCAGTTTTGTGATTGGGAAATATTTGAGAAAGGATAGGAACATGGAATGGATACCTACCTTTAATATGATCTAAATGTTCTTCAATTTCTGGCACTGGATCACAAAGTGAACTATAAAATATAACAATGTTTTCCACGACGCGCGACGATTCCAACCACTTTTTTGTCCGATTTTATGTCAAGTCAAAAATGTTGTTTTACTTTTGTTCTAAATCCGAATCTTCTAATTTTGAATTTCTTCTAACTTGATGTTAGGTAGGTATCATAAGGAAGGATGGGAACGAAAGGTAATCGGCCAGGAATAGTATCGATAAATGTAGTTATTTACTTAACACCTTAAGAATTAGAACGAAAAAAAATTCACGCAGGTATATAGGAGCGTTAGGACTAAGAAGTGCATTGAACAGAAGTGAGAGGGAGTGATAGTCTCTCCGCTGTCTAATTTTGAGCCATTTCAGTTGCCAACGATAATCAGAAATGTGGTCATATTTTCTAAGACCAAAAATTCTACAGTTGGGCTAAATGAATCGCCTATTTTCTTTATTTATTTACGCTCGTTTAGTATCATCCGCATAGAGTGGGCGTAGAATTAGAAATTAGAATGCGATATACCTATAGTAGGAAGTGATCCGGCTAAGTGGTTCGTGGTACGGAAACAATGAACACCCATTTCGTAATGCCAGAATTATTGGCCAATTGTATTCAGTCGAGATTAGATTGGTCGCGGCCGTTCCATTGTTCCTTCAAGGCGAATCTTACAGTATATCTTGCTGGAAAATTAGCAATAGATACTGTTATTTTGTGCCGCTACTTTTCATTAATTTGTTTATGAAGTTGAATAAAAATAATAATTGGCGGGCCGGTTCCCGCCAGATGCAAGAAATATTTTTTCTCAATTGCTCTGGGTGTTGTGGTTATATATATATATATATATATATATATATATATATATATATGGATAATTTATATAGCGCTGTTTTTGTGAAAATCACCTCAAGGGCGCTGTACAATAAATAAATATCCCACCACGTATTGCAGCTACAGAGCGCATGGACGGTTGGGATTCTTGTTCCTCGTCTCCAATTATGATATACAGGAGCTAGATTACAGCACGTCTTGCAGCTACAGAGCTCATAGATAATAATAAATTTAGCCCCTATTTACATTTTTTATTTTTATTCGTCAATAAAGTTTAGAGATTTAGTGATATTAAAAAAAAAAAAAAAACTAGTTTATAAAATAGAAGTTAGATTGCAACAAATCTTGCAGCTACTGAGCGCATGGACGGTTGGAATTCTAGACCTCATTTACTAAATTAGGATATTTGATAGTTGATAACATTTACCTATTGAAGCTAGATTACCAATCGTTTTGCAGCTACAAAGTGCATGGACGAGTGAAATTGTGGCAACTTAAAATTATCAATTAATTTACAAAAACAAACATTGAGCATAGTAGTAAATTTGTAAAGTGTTCGTGCTAAAAAGTAAACAATAAAAAACTAAACAGATAAAGCACTTCAACACTATGGATAACATAACAGATAAAAATATCCGAAGGGTAGCTTTCGTAGATTTTGTGTCGCAAAAGTGCAAACACATGTTGTTTGCTAAATTCCTAAAAGATGGTGCGGTCCACGTGTAGTTGCCGGAGGGGGGAAAGAAGCCTATTGTTCCAACGACTTTGTATCCATTTTAGTCTGTATTATTTCGTTTTATAATGAGCATGAAATTCCCGCTCAATTTTATTTATTTTTTACATTTATTTATTTGACAAAGGGGAAATATCACATATCACGAATATCGATAGAAATACAAGAATTGGATTTTATTTTATTTTTTTATTAATAAATTTCATAAAACGTACATGTTTTTTTAAAAAATTCTATACATATCTACTTTTACACATCTAGTAAATGTTATCACTGTAACTCTCCAAAAAAGAGACTAACTCTTGTGCTTGGAGAGTGACTTACACTGTTGTTACTACTACTACTACTACTACCATCACGCCATTTCCCCGTAGGGGTAGGCAGAGAGAATGGACCGCCACACGTCTATCCTGGCATACACTCCTAGCCTCTTCCACATTCATACATCTTGTCATACATGCCCTTCGGTTCTGTCTGCTTTTGACATGACCAGACTTAAGATTTTGGTTTATCTGATCATGCCACGTCTTCCTTGGTCGTCCTCGTCTAACGTTGCCGTTCATTTTTGCCATATATACTTGTTTTACCATTCTCTCGTCGTCCATTCGTTCTACGTGACCAAACCATCTCAGAGACCCTTTCTTAATCTTATCACACTGTTGTAGTTGTTTATTATAAGATTTTATATAATTTTAAATACGAGTACATGAGAAAAAAATGAAAACAGGATATATAAAAAAAACATAAAACAATAATATATTCATACTAATTAAAATTTAATGTAGTTTTTACATGTGTTTTATTTATATATTAATATATTATTTTTAATAGTTTTTCGTTCATTGGGAAGATTATTACAATTTTTTACACCTTTGAAGACAAAGCTATTTTGACCATGACTTGTGTGGAATTTAGGAATTTAAATATTATGTTGGTATCCGAGTGTCTTATTAATCTCAAATTCTTTTATTTTTTATATATTTGCATAATAGAATTTATTTTATAAAGAGTGTCTCCTGTGATTTAGAATAATTATTTATTTTCAAAATTCAATATGGACATTGCGAAGAAATGTTTTCTTATATAACTTTAAAAAAGATATTACTAAAAAATATTTCACTAAAAAACCGCGACATGTTTGTCATTGATGTTTGCGACGTCAAGATTCGTAACGATGTTCTAAAAAAATTTGAACTGTCAGGAACAATGTTGAAAATAAACTTGAATCGTGACGTATTAAGGGCGTGGCGTTTTTGCGGGAATTCAAAATTCAATATTTTTCAAAGTATTACCGAAGGCATAATTTTACGTAGAAAGAAAGGAAAATGTCACAAAAATGTATGTGATTTAAAATGCTTGTATTTCTTTTCAAAAATAAAAATTAAGATTTTGCTGCGGCCACTTTCATGTTAAATTTATTATTTTCAAATTATTACAAGAAATTTTAGTTTAATATTTAGTCTTTATTGAGATCCTAGATACCTAAGTTAAGTCTAAATTTGAAATGGTGTAATCTGCCGGTTTAAAAGTAATTATATTTTAGTTACATAAAACTTTTAAATATATTTTTTAATAGAAATACCTTTAAAAATTATTGTCTTTATCTACTTTATGTTTTCTTATTTTTTTATTATTGCGCGATTAAAAAAAACATTCGTTTTAAAATAGCAAAATAGTATGATTTCCTAATTTTGCGCGCGTTTTACCAGACTATAGCCTTAATTGGTGAATTCTGACTTGCATTTGTGCGGCTTCTGGGTGTGTAGTGCATGAGATCTCGCTCTAGTATAATCATTGAGAACATACTCGTACAAACTGATCTCTTTCAGTATATTTGGATTATATGTATATACTTCCAGAAACCAGCTTATAGAAATGTTTTCCAGGAATTTTTTTCATAACCTCCATAACGTCGCCGTTTGGGCAAAAATCACTAACCCTAAAAATGTCATTTTTGAGTTAAATATGCCATTCAAGGCATAAAAGCATGTTCTTTAACTGGCAAACGTCTCCGAGGTAACTAAGTCAGAATAAAGGTGCGTGAATCTGAATTATTTGCTCTTTACTATGTGACTTTATATTATTATACATTGAAACATTAAAAAAACATATGAAAAAAAAAAAATTACAATATTATAAAAATCATTTCTAATATTCCCTTCCTTTCACCAACTCTTTTTTAGCTTACATTATTATTATGGATAATTTATATAGCGCCATTTTCGTAATATAATACCTCAAGGGCGCTTTAAAAATTGATTATATAAAGATATAAATTTAATTTTAATTTTTTAATTTAAGAAAAATAATGTATTTTGTCACCACATTCTAAGAATTTATTCAAATGATTTAGAGAACAAGAGGGTTTAAGTTTCTTTCGAAACATCACTTAACTCTCACAGTTTCGGACCTCTGCTGGGAGAGCATTCCATGCCGTAGGGCCTGCGACCGCAAATGCGCGTTCGCCGAATTTAGAGCGCTGTTTGTGTAGAGGTATAATAACTTTTCCTTTTGACATAGATGTAGCTGATCTAAGCGTAAGACGTCTGTCAGCCAGTTCATCTGGAATGCAGAGTTCCCTTAGATATTCTGGAGCAGAGTTGTGCAGTGACTTATACATAAGCCAACAGAGTTTGTATTCCACTCTCAGTGGTAAACGTAGCCAGTGTAATTCCCGAAGTAGTGGAGTGATATGACTGAACTTAAAGATTCCAAAAATAAGTCTCGCTGCGGCATTCAATACAGACTGTAGGCGAGTCATTTTAGTCTCAGCTGGTAAAAGTATGAACTTATCGTTCTACTTATTTGAACGTCAAGAGAAAGGTCAGAATTAAGGAAGACTCCCAGTAATTTAACGGTGGGCAAAGCGGTACTCCTTACATCGGGTAGTGCCGTATCCTGAATCAAATTCTATCGTCTGGCTGAAGCCATCCATAGTTGTTCCGTTTTAGATGGGTTTAGTGTTAGTCTATTTTCAGCCATCCAGTTTCCTATTTTCTCAATGCATCCATTAATCAAATTAACAAGCACATTTCTCTCGCTCGGTTTACAATAAAAATAAATCTGTGTATCATCTGCATAGCAGTGAGACCACAATTATAAACAAGCAAATGTCACTTAACCACATTTTAGCCACCTTGCGTCAAATAAAAAATAAATAAAAATCTTCCAGATATTTAAAAATGTATTAGAAGGAAAAAGTTACCCATGGAATGTATTAAAAAGACTCGACTGAATTATATTGTTTACAAAAACGTCCAAAACACAAAAATCCGATTTTTCCTTAGTCTCCAAACTTTCAAATTGCGGTTTCTCAAAATGATGTTGTTTTTTTAATCAGTGAATTCCGACTGAACGGCGACTATATCCCCTCTTTCCCGCCCGCTGACAAGCCTCCGAAGCGGCTTAGCGGGTTATTCCTTTAAGAAATAAAAACAAAACCTTTCAGATAAGGAAATTTATTTATTTACGGACGTTGTTCATTGATACGAATCATATGGATAAATATTACAATGTAAGAACAATTAAAAACATTAAAAAATAATTCAAACAAGTATTGACAGACATCAAGGCAAGATCTGGACTATTTATTTAGTGCTCGTTTAAATCGTTGTAAACTTAAACCAAGAAAGTCCTAGAAATAGGCGGAAATAAGAAAAATTGGCGGTCTCCGTGGCGCAGTGGTCAAGACGCTAGACTCACACACGGAAGGTTCCGGTTCCCGGTGAGAACACAAAAATTAAATGGGATTTTTCTCAAGCCTGGGTATTCTGTGATGTAATTCATCACTGTAACTGGGCCTCCTGGCCTGTTGTGGTGCAAAAAAAAAAATAGGAAATAAAAAGCCAATGACAGGTCATTAGTCCTATAAATACCTAGACTTCCACATTTCCTTCACTAAACATGTTCTCCATCTCTGTTTTAATTTAAATATGTATAATTAGTGTAAAAATAATCAAATGAATTATTCTAATGTGAATCTACCTAAAAAAATAAACGTCTCCGCGTAATTCCAACTTCCAACATACAAAGTACGATTATTAAACTAGTTACACATATTGTGAATACCGTTGTTAACATATCATTACTATTCCTGAAGCGCTCCTCTGTGGCGCTCCACCCCCCCCCCCCCCCCTTCCTCGGTAACTTCCGCTCAACTATTTCCGGTTCAGGAGGAAACTTCCCGCGAAGATTCGACGGCTTCCGGTTTCCTGAAACAGACGGTAATGAAGTTTTCACTAGATGTGTCGCCTTTCAGACCTGACGCGTTAATTATGAATATGGGTACATTTTGTTAGAGGATTGCAAATAAAAATGTGTACGTTAGAAATACAGTAAAACTCCCAACTATCCGGATTAACGAGTGCCAGATTCTTTTTTATTTTAAATAGTGCAGCGAATTGCAATCACATTAAAAACTTAATCAAACATGTCCAGCAAGTTAATTCTACAATTAAATTAAAATTAAAAACTTCTCCTTCTTTTTTATTTCGTGATAACGATCAGGATATTTGGCAATCCGGATGACTGGAGTTAACGAAGTTCTACTGTATAAAATGTTTGATGAAAATGAGTTTTAAATTTAATTTATGTTTTATTGAAATTTCATGGACAACGTTTAAATATTTCCAAATGTTTACAGGCGGGCTGGATTTTCTCCCTAGGGAGTTATTTTTTAGTTACATTTTCGGGAAGGAAATATGAAAGTCTTGGGATTTACAGGGCTTACGAACAGTCATTGGCGACTGGTTTATGTGGCCACTTGACACACTGTGTAACATTCACCATTCTGGCTATGTTTAAACATCCACATTTTCTCAACTCTTCCAACTGTTGACTTTTGTAAAGTAAAAGAGCTGAAAACTTTAATATGTGGGTGAAATTCATCCGACTGAATCAATTCACCTAGGCAACGCCTGAAAGACATTTTTTGTAATTACACAGGCTTTTCATTAATAAAGTTGTTATTTTTAGAATTACATTAATTGTAATTACACGGGAATTTTCGTTAATAAAGTTGTAATTTTTAGATTTTCATTGATTGTAATTACACGGGGATTTTCGTTAATAAAGTTGTAATTTTTAGATTTTCATTAATTGTAATTACACAGGGATTTTCGTTAATAAAGTTGTAATTTTTAGATTTTCATTAATTGTAATTACACAGGGATTTTCGTTAATAAAGTTGTAATTTTTAGATTTTCATTAATTGTAATTACACAGGGATTTTCGTTAATAAAGTTGTAATTTTTAGAATTACATTAATTGTAATTACACAGGAATTTTCGTTAATAATTCGACGACCAAGGAAGACGTGGCATGATCAGATAAACCAAAATCTTAAGTCTGGTCATGTCAAAAGCAGATAGAACCGAAGGGCATGTATGACAAGATGTATAAATGTTGAAGAAGCCAGGAATGTATGCCAGGATAGACGTGTGTGGCGGTCCATTCTCTGTGCCTACCCCTACAGCGAAATGGCGTGATGGTAGTAGTAGTAGCAGCTTAATAAAATAAAATTGTTTAAAACTAAAGTGTGACTTCACTGCCGCTTTTCGTAACGGGAATATTTTCTCCTGATCCGGTGTTCGCCGAGTGGAAGGGGGGGTTGTTTCGAACGAAACTCGATCCCTCCCTAACCTTTTAAAATTAATTTATTTAATTTGTTTCGTCGAATATTCCCCGTCTCGAATTCCTAACTTACCGTTTAATTTTTATCAGCGATTCGTTATTTTTTGTGGTAGAATTCTGTTATTTCATTCTGGCTCCCGCTTCATCTCGTTTATTCATCGAATTTTACGGTAAAAGAGATTTTAATACTATATCAAAAATTATTTCCGTAATACAAAAACACCATATCCCCATCCGCACGCTATGGCGCTTAGGGCACTAAGTTGTCAAACCAAATACGGCATATTTCGATCATCCGTTGCATGAAGGTAAGGTGATCAGTCTTACGCTTCAGGTGCCAGTCCAGAAACAATAAAACATTGCGGTTTAAAATCAATATTTCTCGTCTACCCTGCAAGGAAACAAACCGAGGACCTCGAGGATGATAGGCGAACCCGTCAACCTCTGCACCACGAGGTGGACTTATCTCCACTCGATTTCCTTTCTCAGACTCGAGGGCAGCCATCTAGTCTAAAACACTCAAACCAGAAACCGACGAGTGTTTTCCACTCGATAGCTAATCATCATCATCATCATCATCATTCCCTTCCGCACCTAATGGTGCATAGGACACTGCATTGGTACACCAATCCTAGCGCATCTTGATCTTTTTTTTGTTACATGAAGGTACGATGATCAGTCTTACGCTTCAGGCACCAGTCAATCGACTATGAAATATTTTAGTGTAAAAAAACCCCTTTTAAATAAATATTTCATATCAACGGGAATTGAACCCGTGACCTCTTGCATGGTAGCAAACGCGCTGACCATTACATCACGAGACCGACAAGACGATGGCTACTCTCAGTCGAAAATCCTAAAAAAGGAAACCGAGTAAAAATAAGTTCGCCTCGTGGTGTAGTGGTTAGCGCTTTCGCCTGCCACGGTTAAAGGTCCTGGGTTCGAGCTTTAACTTTGACTGACGGTTAAGGCTTTATCAAAATACCATTCTTTCACGTGCCGTTTTACGTTTAACATGTTTATTTTATTTTATTTTATTTATTTATATTACACAAATAAGATACATTTCAGTTTTAATGCATATTTTATTACAAAATCACGTGTTTATTTATTTTTTGTACCACAACAGGCTTAGGAAAAATCACATTTAATTTTTGTGTTTTAATTGTGTTGGAGTCGAACCCGGATCCTTCCGTGCGTGAGTTAAACGTCTTAACCACTACGCCACGGAAGCCGCTGAATGCTGTTCCTCTCCAAAAAAGAGACAAACTCTTGTGCTTGGAGAGGGACTTACACTGAATTATCATTAATGCGAGAATCAAAAGTATTTAATTTTTTTTAAATACGAAATAATGTCATTTTTTTCAATTGTTCTTTACACAATATATATTAATTGAGGGGATGGGAAGCAAAGATAGCAAACTCCCGTTTTGGTGTTTTTGAGAAAAATACAAATTGCGTTCTTATGTGTTGTGATAAATTTTCGGTTTCCGGGTTGCCGTGTTTTTCAATGTTTAGTTAGTGTGTTTTGACTGGTACGGGGTTCTCCTTTTAAATATCAGGAAAACTCACCGACTTGAACTTGGTCACGGGCGGTGTAATTTCAAAATTACGAGACTTCAAAAATTCATAGCGATGACAGAACGATACACAAAAAAAACATAAAATAGTCAAGCAGCAAAGAAGACCTGCAATTCTTGGTAACAAAATTCAACCATGTATGCAAGAAAAGCGATTTGCTTATGAATGTTGATAAATCGAAAGTGATGAAAATATAACTAAATATGAGATCAGTGTGAACGGAGATATTCCGAATCAGGGAGAAGAATTTGTGTATCGGGGAAGTATGTTTACTAGGGATGGAAAGACCGAGAAAGATATTGAAAGGAGGGTGAGTGCCGGGAGCAGGGTGAACGGTGCACTGAAATCTACTTTGGCAAACAAATGTTTATCGCAGGAGGCTAAACTAGCAGTTCACAATGGAGTTCTAGTGCCAACTCTAATGTATGGGAGCGAAGTATGGAATTGGAAAAATAATGATGAAAGTAGGTTGAATGCTGTCGAAATGCGATCCCTCAGGCGAATGTGTGTTAAAACGATGTACGATAGGTTCACAAATGTCGAGATTCGTGAACTGTGTAAGGCTGAGACACGCATTATCGACAGAATCAAGAAAGCGATGCTGCGTTGGTTTGGACATGTAGAGCGAATGGACAGCGAAAGAACGGCTAAAAGGATCTACGATGCGAATGTTGATGGATGCAGAAAACGAGAAATACCGAGAAAGACATGCCACAATCAAGTCCGTCAAATACTTGAAGATGGACATGTCAAGAGTAGGAAAAATCGGGGTGCGTGAATGAGAAGATGTATGAATGTAGAGGAAACGAGGTCTGTATGCAAAGATAGAGTAATATGGCGTTCTATCCTCTCTGCCTACCCCTGCGAAGAAACGGCGTGATGATTTGTTTGTTTTTTTAAACAATTATTTTTTTAAACCACTGAACTTCCTCATCGGCTCGATCTGCAAAAACTCGACACATTACCAGTGTCGAACGACCGCCCGCGCCTAATGCAGTTCACCTGTCCCCTATCGAGTCGAAGTTTATTAAAATTGGATAATCTCGGCCGGCGTCCCGCAGGGTACCGCACTCGGTCCGCCCCCGTTCCCGCGCTTCCGGTAGTGTCCGCCTGAATAATTTATGTGCTCACATCCGCAATATTCGCACAATTTCGCTCCAACTCATTTTCTCATCAGGGCCCGCCAGATTTATACGCATTTTGCACTCGAGTATTTTGAAATTCAGATTGAATTAACATTTAACCGCCTTCTTATTTAAAACTCTCGTATTAATTATTTATTTATTCATTTCATCTTGGAGACTAGTGAATGATTTATTTTCTCGATTCATATTTAACATTTTAAGTATCTAGATTTTTTCGCCGGTTAAAATATATTAATAATTTTAGGATAACGCGTTTTCCTCGCCGTTGTTTTCAAATTAAACACTTTTATGTAGATAATAAAATAGTTTGAAGATTTTTGATTTCACCTTTTTGATGGAATGCTTTTTTCTTTGTCGCTAAAAAATCGAATCTATTTATTTATGTAATTCATCAATTTGTTTTCTACAAAAACACAAGTATTTTTATTAATTATATCATCATCAGTGGTGCTACAGCCCCTTGTGGGCCCTGGCCTCCTCCAGAATATGTCTCGATTTCGCTCTGCACCCTGCGGCTCTTCTCCGGTTAGTCAGGCCAATTGCTCTAATGTCACTTTCCACATAATCCAGCCATCTTAATTTAGGTCTCCCTCTGCTTCGTCTACCTTCCGGAGTGGTATAGTTTTTTTTTGGTGTACTATTATCATTCATTCTATGCCCATAAAAAAAAGCCATTTTCGAGACCAATAACGGTGATTAATTTATATATATAATAAAGTGGACTCTTTAAACCTACTCTCCAAAAGTATGATTAAATTTTAATGTCCCCTTTCGCGTGACAAGAAATAAATATTTTTTCCGTCTGCTAGTCTGTAGCACTAACTATGCACAACACCCATTCCTCTATCGTTCTTGTTAAATTATTTTTTTCATCTATTGATATATTTGAGAAGCCCTTTAATTTATTTGAAAATAAATTATGACTCATTCTATCTGGCTGCGATACACTCCCACTTGCTTTTAAATTATGCACACGCTTACACACCTGAACATTTACTCTCATACACACAAATACACCCTCTTATTGCGCAATGTTGGGTTCGCCATATCGTCGCTTCAGTTCATTTTTGTCCAAGAGACCAAGACACAAATCTGCAGAAATAGACCTTTTAAGTTTTTTTAATAAATATACATAAATATTGACCGCAACTGAAGACAAAATTCGTTGAAAAACCCCTTAAACAATTTTTGAAAATATATTTTTCATTTGAATTTTATAAATAAAGGCTTTTTCAGAACTTCTGTACATTTAACTCAATTTCGTTGAAAATGGTATGTTGGACAAAAACGAACTAAAGCGACGATACAGTGCCTCTAATTCATGAATTAACCGTCTCCTCCACACTCCGTTTTGGTTGACAGCACCAGATTAATTTATTAGTTGATTGTATACATGTGCATATATGAATCTTAACTTTTTTTAGTATCTAATTTAAAAAAAACGTAATTTTTGAGCTTATTTTGTGAACATTCCCCACGGGTACTATTATGCGTCTAAAGAACTAGATGAAAACACGTCTTGAAATGAAATGTTGTTTGGGGGTTATAAATAAAATTATAACCCCCTAACAACAATATTTCAAAAGATAAATCAAAATCTGGCTGAAGAAAGTTAGAACAGAAGAAATAAAAAAATAAAAAATATTATATATGAAATATGTATATAAAAACAAATTATCACTGTTCAGTGTACAGTCCTCCTCAGAACAGGTTTCCCTAGTGAGGAGGACTCTTAAATTAGAAAATAAAAAAAATAAAATGCCTTTAAGAATACTACCTATTTATAATATGTATAATTTATTATTATTTGTATGATTTTTTCAAAATTTATGAAAGTAATTCTCTTCATTAATTGAATTGTGCCCACGTAGAAGGATATACGTAATTTCGTTTTTTAAGAGTAATTCAACAATAACTATGTTTAGTCAATATTAGTGTTTTTTTTAATTAAAAAAATGCTTATTTCACTAAAGTGACGCTTGTCATTTTTTTTGCTACTTATTAGTATTATTAGTTGAATTCCCGCGAAAACGGTCACTGCATTGGCCACGCCCCCAATACGTCAAGATTCATGTTCATTTTTAGCTTTGTTTAAAACCGTTAAAATTTTTATAGAACATCGTCACGAATCTTGACGTCACAATTATCAATGTCAAACATGTCGCGTTTTTCTAGTGACGTATTTTTTATGACTTCTTTTTTAAAGTTACATATGAAAACATTCTCCATAATATCCTTAGTAATTTTGAAAATACAATTAATTAATTTAAATCCATTTTAAATATTTTTATTAGTATTCGTAGTCTGTGATATTTCCCTATTGTCCGATTTTTAATTAAAAAATAAATAAACTAAATTATTGGACTCAAATCAGTGTTTGATTTTAAATTTTAATTCTCTTTTATTGCGATCGTTTAATTACATTATCTAAAGTGGCAAATGTCTTAGATAAACATGTTATTTATCTACTTTTTATCCTCGCTTCTGTGAGAAGAAATCTGATTTTACACCCCCATTTCCGCCTTGCGGACAAAGTAGCGCGCTGGCCGGCACTCCTTCGGAATTAAAATATGTGCGAGCATAAAATGTGAGTAATTGCGTACTTTCCAAAGTTTATGATATTTGCGATGAGAAGTTCCCGTGGGTTACGGGAAACTGAAAAGTAAAATTCTTAACTGCATCATATCAAAATTTTCATTTTCTTGCAACTTTCTCGCAATTTTCGTGTGTATATTTTTTATCGCGTTTCTCTGACCTCGAACAGGTGACATTTTATTTAAAAGTTCACCAATTTATCGCCAGTTTTACGAATCTCAAGTAGCTCAAGTACATTCAAGAAAAATACTTAAAAGTGAACTCAATCAATGTGTTGAATCAGAAATGAAAAATAAATTTATTTTTGTATATAATTTATCAACAGATGCAGACGCGTCCCATGGCAAATTAGATATTTTCATTATAGTAATTTTTTGCATATTAATATTATTATTATTATTTAAATCTTAATAAGGGCACACATATCATACATATTGTTATGTGTGTTCTAATAATAACATTGCAAATATATTTAATTTATAAATTGTTTATCACATATGTCTTGACCATTATTTTAAATTTTGATGTTTTTTTCTTCATAAATATTTTTTTCCATTTCGTAATACTTTTTGATTGCTTTAAATAAAATTGAATTTTGTGACTTTGCCTTTTTCCTAAATGGAAGTCTAATTTTGTTCTTTCCTCTAATATGATAATATAACTTAAGTTAAGAGACAAAAACGATATTTCAAAAAAGATTTCAAAATCCAGCTGAAGCAAATTACCATAGAAGGTATATTTTTTTAAAAGTAAGAAGTTCAGTGATACGGGAAATTGGATATAAAAAATGTTTTCTTACACGCGGTAAAAATTAGACCATTTAATTTATTGCACTGCAAAGTTTCTTGAAATCATACGAAAAATATTATAAAAACGAACTACCTTTTGAACCGGGCTGTGGTCCCGTGGCTAGTGTCGCGGACTCATGGATCAGAGGTCTTAAGTTCGAACCCCACTCTACCACAACTTGATTCCCATTTTCCGATAGTGAGTTATTTACAACTCGTTGATAATGCCCCCTAAAATTGAAATATTTGGGTAAATCATAAGAACGAAAATATTTCTTTTATATTGAGAAAAAAAACTACGTCACAAGCTCTTTGGAATTTGCCTATGATAGAGTGCTGTGATAGAATTCCGGTTTGCGGGAAGCCAACTCACCAATCAGCTGAACCCACCGACTAGAACTTGTGACGTCACTTGCGGAGTAATTTCAAAATTACAACACATTAAAAAATCCTAGCCCTGATATTACGATGTATAAATATATTTTGAATATTTTTTACTTTGTTTGGTAGTCTATCAACAAATGAAAAATATTAATAAATCATTGAAATGACTAATTAAGTGACATATGAACAATGTACATTAAATTTTAAACACTGTACAGTACTCCTTCATCATGAATGATCGCGATCAATATTGACAGATTAAACTGCTATGTATTTATTTTATTTAAAACATTTCTTGGGTTTATTGCTACACGCAACAAAATCTAAACCACAACTAACATAATGCAAATCATAAAATAATGTTTATCCTTTTTATAAATAAATTTCATTACAATTGGAAGGGGGTGGAAAACGAGTGCGAGAAGGTGGTTGTAGAAAAAGCAGTAAAAATATGACAGGAAAGGGTTAAAGGGTAAAGAAGTGGAGGTAGAGATGACTAAAAAAAATGGTTAAAGGTCTAAAGAAAGGTAGGACGTTACTTGAAAACACAAAATAAAGGCAACAATATTTTGAGTTTGTCCAAATTTTTGTAGACAAGGACTGGATTCAACTCCCTGGGGAGCTGTTTATATTAACATTTTACAACAGAGATGAAGAACATTTAAGAGAAGGTAATATAGAAGTCTAGGCATCTATCTACAGGGCTTATGACCTGTCAATGGCTGGTTTAAGTGGCCACTTTACACACTGTGTAACATTCACCATTCTGCCTATATTTGACCATCTATATTCCTTCCATTCTTTCATCTGTTGATGTTTGTGAAGTTAAAGAGCTGAAACCTTTATTTATGCGGGTGAGATTCATCTAATTGAATTATTTCACCTACATACTAGGCAACGCCTGAAAATATTATTTTTTCAATTTCTATACTTCTTCATGGACCAGGTAATTTATCAACAATATTTTGAGTTTGTCCAAATTTTTGTAGACAAGGACTGGACAAGGACTGGACTGAAAAAATAATGTTTATGAATTTTTTTGCTCCTTTAATAAATAGACTAGGTATAATAGAATAGGTATAATATGAAAAGAAAATATTATGTAAAAGATTAGAAGGTACTTTTTTATTTTTTAGTAATTAAAAAAGGGAAATAAAAAAAATAAAAAACATCAAAATATTCCTTTTTATTACAGGGCAACAAAATATATCATAGAAAAACAGTGTTAATATCTTTAGTTTGAATCCAGGATAGTATGTGTTTTTAAAAAGAAACTAAATTTTGAAAGTTTGGGATTAATGAAATATTATCAGTAAAAAAAGAATAAAATTTTTTTGGGCCTATAAAATTTGCATGTCACTGTGCTAGCCTCGTTTTACAATGTGGTATATCTAGCACACGATTCCCTTTTAGACTTGATATATTTGAATTACTTGTAAATAAATTTCGGTTCTTAAATATATATATTTTAAACAATGAAAACAATATATTTTACATCACAAAAGTCAACAGATGGAAGAGTTGAGGAAATTCGGATGTTTAAACTTTGGCAGAATGGTGAATGTAACACAGTGTGTAAAGTGGCCACTTAAACCATCCAATGACAGTCACAAGTTCTGTATATGCCTAGACTTTCCATTCCCTTCTCAAAAAATGTTTTCCCTCTATTGCAACAAAATTAGAATTTTGTGTAAAATTAAATATGAAGACTTGCAATGCAATGAGTCCTTTTTTTATCTCCGTCTTTCTAAAAATACATAAAAGTAATATTATGTTTTTCTTTCTTTTTCTAGATGAGGCGGGTGTGAGCTCGGGGTCCGAGAGCTCCGTGGCCGTGGCGGGGGCGTGCGCGGCGGGCGGCGCGGGGGGCGGCGCGGGGGCCGGGCGCGCCCCCGTGCCCACCATCAGCGTGACCCCGCACTCGCCCGGCATCCTGGACGAGCCGCTACAACAGCTGCAGCGGATCCACCAGACCGTGCAGCGCATGCGTCACCAGGCCTTCAGCCCCCAGGTAACGAAACACCGCCCTTGTCCGCCCTGATTCCGCAGCGATATGATTGTTAAACACCTATACGCATCCCGAGTGTAAATGATACTGTCACAAAAGAGGCAACATTTTTAAGGAACTACCTGTTGAACCTGTGGATATGAGAGTGCTTTCCTTCTTATCAATATCCTGTTTCTTTCAGCACCTAGACTTCTCCATTTTCCGCCTCAATTCGTTCCAGTTTTATAGATATTAAAAAAAAAAATTGAAAAGGGAAACATTTGTGTATATAAATATCACTTAAAAAATAAAAATAGTTAATTGATAATCTTAGCTCATTTCATCCCAGAACTATTGAAAATTTGCACCCCTCTTTATCCCAGAACTTTTTTTTTGAGGTGCATGATATTTTTTGGTATTAACCTTTTGATTAGTGTTCTATTAACACAATTTCCAAGTAAATATTTATTTTTTATATTTTTATATACTTATTTCATTTAAATTATTTATTGTCAATTTTTGATGGAATACCTTTGTAATGATGTAATAACTTATATTTACATATAAGTTATTAATTTAAAAAATACTTGGTACACTTCCACTTATTTATTTTGACCAATTAGCGCTTTCACCCTCTAATGGGCATCTTCAGACTTGTGAATATTATACAGTGTATGGATAATTTATATAAAACTAAATATTATCTTAAGTGTAGGTACATTTAAAAATAAGTTGAAAAAAATACAATACGCAATATTGCAATGGAACAGAGTGAGACAAATGATCGGAACACGTGTTGGCGGTGTACTTTAAGAGGATATTCTATTTTATGAAAAATATTTATTGTTTTATTACAATGTACAGGGTCTAACTAAGGGGGCTAATAAGGGTGAGTTTTTAAATTCTATCTGCTGATTTATTAAAATTCTATCGCTATTATTTTTTATCCTATTTATTTCTAAAATTTCTAATCTATCTAACTTTTGACCTTTATGTCCTACATGTAAAATTTTTATGTTTTTTTCTTTATCAAAAGTATGTTTAAATTCATTTAAATGTGATGCATAGTTTGATAGGTCGTTATTTAATCTATGTGAAGCTAAATGTTCTTTCACTCTATATTTAATAGCTCTCCCGCTTTGTCCTATATATGAACCAGGACAAGTACATGTTAGTTCGTATATTCCGCTAATTTCAAAAAGTTGATGCCCATTAGAGGGTGAAAGCGCTAATTGGTCAAAATAAATAAGTGGAAGTGTACCAAGTATTTTTTAAATTAATAACTTATATGTAAATATAAGTTATTACATCATTTTTATATACGTTTTTCAGTGGTGGTCGAAAACGACCGTTTGGGATGTAGGGTGATAAAATATTGAATTATAGACATTATAAATCAATTTAATTATTTAATTCAGAAGAGTGTATTTGAAATATAATAATTATACAATGCGCTTAAAAATATAAATAAAACACATAAGTATATGTGTAATTATTAAAATAATAAAATAAAAGACAAGGTAAAAAAAAAAAACTTATGCGTGGTAAAGCACAAAACACTTATCAAGTAGCGGTACATTGCAGGTTTGACATGCTGTAACTGTTTTGTTTTTGCAAAACGCACAATTTCTTTGTTTTTGATTGGTTATCACCAAGTGCTGTCCTTTGTTCTTCATATAATTTGATTTGAGGTTTTTATCCTTGGACCTTTATTTTTTGGTTTACTTCCATTTTGTTTACATAAAACATAAACAACTTGTCTTAAAAATTCTAATTTGTCATATTTACATCCATAGCTTCTACTTAAAAGCCATGCATTGCTAACTGCTAAATCGATCATCCAAAAAGTTATCGGCATATACCACTTTTTCCCTCTTACACTTATTTGGTAATTTGACACGAAATTGTTCATTAAGTCTACTCCACACATAAATTGATTGTAATTTTTTATTACATTAGGTTGAGAAACATCGATTCTTTTTTTTTCTTTTGCGGAATATCTAGAAACATTTGCAATTGGCTCTATACCAAACTGATTAGACAGTATGCTTACAATACTATTATCCAATCATCTTACAACTGATAAATTTCCAGTTTTTTCAACAAAACTTTCATAGCTTCCCCCTATCTTTCTTTTGGAATATTTTTTTATCTGAAAAAGGATTATTCTGAATTCGGTTTTCAAGAACAGCACCAGTTCCACCAAACTGTTTTTCATTCAAAACAGAAAAAGTTTCACTCTGGTAAAATAATTGTCGAAAAAAATGAGAATTTCAAATCAATAAATTCTTTTTCTAAGAGATTCACAAAGTTTATAACGATGGATCCACCCAACCCATACTCTTTCTTTATAGAACTTCCTCTTCCATGTTTTCCTTGATACAAATCAAACTGAATACAGTATCCAGATTTAAAAGGCATAGACCAAGCTTTATATCCAAAACGAATCGGCTTACTTTTTATAAATTGTTTACATGGATGTTTTCCAAAATATCTAATCATTGATTCATCAATGGATATTTTTTATTCAATAGGAGCAAAACGGAGGAAATTGACATTCAATTTTTCAGCCATGTTCCTGACTTTCGCATATTTATCTGTGCTGTTCAAATTAGTATTATCACAAATATGAAAATACTGAAAAATACTGTCAAATAAATTTCTCCGCATTGTTTCTTTAACAAGAAGATTTTCAGTATCAGGAGGATTTTCCCAATACATTCTCCTTCTAGATACCTCACAATATCCGCTCAATAATACTTTACCAATAAATGCATACATATCATTATTTTCAATATTCAGATTTTGATTTTTTTGCGATGCATACATTATTGTAAATTTGGTAATTTCTTCGATAATTTCTTGGTTCAAAAATAAATTTAAAAAATCGATGGGCTCAGAATATTCTGACAATGTCAGTGGAGAGATGTACACATCATTATTGGGGGTAGATATACAATTGATATCTTGAATATCACCTGTATTCCATTGCAACGTTTTCTTTCTTTTAACTGGTGGTTCTTTTTCTTCTTGGTCTTCAGCCACAACATCTGTGTGATACCTTGGCATTTGCCCTTAACTGATTATGATTCAATCGATTTAAATCATATTCATCTTCCTCTCCAGAATCTTCATCGGTGTCAGCGCCGGTGTCTGCAGGAGGCACAATTGTAATGGTGTCCGGCAATTCATTATCCTCTAATTGCTCCAATTCGTTCAAAATATCAGCTGTAGTGAGAATATTGTTTCTCCTGGAAAAAAACACGTATTATTCCAAAGGGTCGAAAACGACGGAAGCATTTTTAACTTTACATTTTTTGTAAAAAAAATATAAATTTCGTTAAAATAATATATCAAAAATATAAAATAACATGTTTTGTAATCAACAAAATAATTTTTCATTTAAAAAAAATTGTATTGTTTACTTACCTTGGTAATTAATCAGACATGGTGAGTTCAAAATTTTACAATGTTCTTTACCGCTCCAAGGATAAAACACAACTGATAAAATGAGCGGGCATTTGTGTTACCTACCTCGTCTGGAGTGTGGACAACGGCAACAGTGTCTGACCCGGACAGAAAGTATGTGTTAGAATATTATATAAATCAAAATTCAGAAAGGTCGTTTTTGACTGTTTGGGATAATACGTACGTATGGCCGTTTTCGACCATTTGGGTTAAAATGACTTAGCATGTAATATGTAATATAATATGGATACTTCACTGGTCCATTAGAGTTAAGTGTAATTTAGTAAACTATAAAACTATGTAACCGTACTGTATGTTTCCTGAATAAAAGAAAATAAAAAAAATATTAAAAATTCAATGATTAACCAATGGAAGCTATGAAGTTTACCGTTTTTGACTGTTGTATTTTGTATACTTCCAGGTGATAGCACAATGCGCCCGACTGAGCACTTCTTGTCCATCTCTCAACAAAGATGGAGATGTGGATGTGGACGTAGAGGGAGATGGCTGTCACTCACCAGCGACGCCTTCTCACTCGCACATACTGGCCCACGACTACCCTGGAAGCAGAAAAGGAAGCGGTTAGTAAAGACAAAATTATTTACTTTATTTTAAACAAAAATTGCAAAAAATTCAAATTGCTTGGCTTGTCAATGAACCTTTCCGAAACTTTTAGATGTAGGTTCTGCAGTGCAGAATGAGGAAACACCTGTACACATTCTATGTGAATGTGATGCTTTACATCATAAAATGAGCCTCATTCTCGGGGGACCACTGGTTAAACCTGAGGATATTAAAGAGCTCGCCCCCTACCTAATAGCCCGATACTTGACGGATCGAGGCTTGGAGGGGGAGATTTAGCAAAATGTTAACTCTTGCCTTCAGACAGTAGCCAGGCTCTTTACAAACCTGGGCTTAGAAAGAGAGATTTAGCAAAATGTAAACTCTCGCCTTTAAGACAGTAGCCAGGCTCTTTATAGACCTGGGCATGGAGGGGGAGATTTGGCAAAATTTTAACTCTCGCCTTCCACACAGTAGCCAGGCTCTTTATAGACCTGAGCTTAGAGGGCGAGAACTATTCACAGAGACCCGTCACAATAGCACTGACCCCCACCTCTAAGAATAAGCTTGGCTTGCAATACATGGCCAAAGAATCTATATAAGAACAAAAATATTGTGTCACGTAGCTGGCGCTTTCTGTGCCTACCGGTTTCGAGACGTACCCGTCTCTTCATTATTTAACTTATCATATTAACATGCCACCCCTACTACACATCTTTGCTGTAGCATTTTCTTGTTAGTGTAATTAGTGTCCTCACAAAGAGACAGATAAGTCTCGAAACCGGTAGACATACAAAAGCCGGTAAGTGGTTAAATACAATCATTTACTAACATTTATTGACTTGGACATTTTCCTCATTGCCGTTTGATGTTCCCAATAGGAGACGCGCGATGCTGGTTGTCATGGAGAGTGGAAACTGATATGGGAGAAATCTCCCGTAGGAAATCTTGGACCGGACTGGAAGACCTCAGCTCAAGACATAAATTGGTGGAAAGATCCAGGCAAAGGAGGTTCATATTACTAAATTTATTTTATTATTACTATACAGTCAAACTCCAATTATCAGCCCTTTAATTAACCATTAAATTAAGGTAATGTTTTGGAAGGAAACTAAAAATTTACCCTAAGATCACTTTTTTATTGCTTTTGAAATAGTACAGTGAATTAGAATCACATTAATAACTTACTTAAACAAGTCCAGCAAAGTTACTTATTTTGATGAAGAAACTCATTTACTAGCATTTATTTGTTATTATAACATCTTCTTAATGTGGATGAGGAAATGTTGATGTTCAAACATAGGCAGAATGGTGAATGTTGAACAGTGTGTAAAGTGGCCACTTAAACCAGCCAATGACAGGTCATAAGCCCTGTAAATGCCTAGACTACCATATTTCCTTCTCAAAAATGTTTTCTCTCTCTGTTGCAATAAATTTAAATATTTTATTTTACCTTTTTTTATGGGGTTTAGAGCTCTTGATAGCATTCCATGCTATTTAAAATCTACTTTTGAAAAAGGAATAGTTACAATATTTTGAGATCAGCCGACGCCTAGACGCTAAACAATTTTTTGTTTTTTTTAAATGAATAACCCGCTAAGCCTCTATTTTAGAGGCTTGTCAGTAGGTAGAGAAAACAAGGAAATAGAAAGAAGTTATAAATCCACGACATCCAAAACAATCGAGGGAATTAAATGCGAAACCGCCACTGTGCATGATCACCGTTTTTGGGAAGGCCAACTAAACCAGCATCAAAAAGACTATTTCTTTTAAGTTCAATGTGCAACTTATCCGTGGTATAACAGGTAGCGAAAAGACTATTCATTTTAATCTGAATGTGCACATTAAACTTAAAATAAATAGTCATTTGGCTACTGGTTTTTTTGGTATTCCAATAAATAGTGATCATGCACAGCGGCGGTTTTGTATTTAACCTCCTCGGATTTAACCCGAAAGGAATTTTTTCTCGCAACTGGCGGAAATCAAACCCGCGACACCAGTTTCACAGTTGGCCGATTAACCAACTACACCACAGTGCCTGTGTCCCTGTTCTCCATCTTTGTTGTAATGTATTAAGGAATAATTATTATTTCCATACACATTTAAATAATTCTTTCATTTGTGTTTTACCAACTCGCATAATATTTGATCTATAGTCAGCGAAACTTTGCCTGTAATTACAATGAAAATCGCAATATCTGGGCAAAAATCATTTTATTCTTCAAAATAGTCACCTTTTAGATCGATACAATTCCAGCAATTTTTCAGCTTTTTGATTTCTTCCCAAAATACGATTCTGGCACATTTCTGCGAAATAGCCCTCAGTTTCCAACTGAGCATCCTAATTCGATGCAAATTGCTTTCCACGAAGCCATCTTTTTAAATTTAAGAACAAATGAAAATCCTACGGGGCCAAATCCGGAGAATAAGGTGGATGAGGAAACAATTCAAAGTACTATTTATTCAATTTGGTCATTGTTATCCTGGATGAATAAACTGGAGCGTTATCATGATGGATAAGGATTTTTCCTTTTTGTGAGTAATCGATGAGGATGATGCCACGAGAATCCAAAAAAAAGAGGCCATGACCTTTCCTGCGGTTGCTTGCGTCTTTGGTCGCTTCTGGCATATTTGGCTTCAACCAAACCTTCGATTTGTTTAAGCCAAAGTTGAATGCAGCCAGGGATGTGTTTTTTCCCAAGTGGTTTTAGTAACTGTGCAATTCTCCGCCAGCAGCATGTCCCTCTCCTCCATGGAGAGCGAGTGCGAGGACGTGGACAACTCGGCCAGCAGCGGGCGAGGCGGGGGGCGGCGCCTGCTGGGCGCGGCGGGGGGCGCGGCACCCGGCCCCGCCCCTTCCCGCCGCCGCCCCGGCCGCCACAGTGCCGCGCAGAGCACCCACTCACTTAACGAGGCCGACCTCCAGGTAAACAATTCATATTTAATTTGTTTTTATTGCATAGGTTGACAGTGGGGAAGTTTGGAGATTTTTGGATTTGCTGTTTGTTTCAAGTTTGTAATAACACATGAATTTTCCTGACATTTAAAATGAGAACCCCGTATATCCGGAAACCGGAAATCTATCACATTACATAATTGATTAGCTATTCTAAACACGTGTTCACCCGAACCTGTGACGTTTCAATTTAGTTCATTTTTATTCATTTATTCAAACATTTTAGAGAAAATTTGCCAAACAAATAAATGCTCTAATTTTTACCATGTGTAAGAAATCTTTTTTTGTCCAACTTCCCCTAGCACCAAACTTCCTCATTAAAATAACACAAATAAAAAGCAGATACTAGGGTTGATTGGTATGCTCCACCCCCGACTATGAGAAGAAGAGTTTTTGTGCCTTATTTTTTGACATAGTCCCCCTGGACTTGTATGCACTTCTTCCAGTGATGCTCCAACATTTCTGTAGCCTTCTGGTAGACCATTTGTCCGACTCCCGCCGACCACTCATTTATAAAGCACATGCCCTCATCGTCCAAAAATTTCTTCCACCCAAATATTCTTTGAGTTTTGGGAATAGTCGGGAGTCACCGAGGTCTAGATCGGTGATTTTCTTTTTAAATGTGTCATAGTGGCTTTTCTCATTTTCAAGAATTTAACAAGTTTTAAGTTATTTCAAATGAGTTTCTTGTAACTAAATCACATTACCAATTACAGAAAGACTTCCAGAAGATCGTAGCTCTTCGTGAAGCGGAATGTTCCCGCCTGGCCCCTCGACTTCCCCTACAGAAGTCGGTATCGACTCCTAGCATAGTTGCTCTGCCCCACGAGGCTCCACCAGCCGCCCCTTTGTGAGTCAATTAACTAATCATTTTTCCTCCCTTATTCGTGTTGCAGCTTCATTTACTTATGCTGTATATTTATTTGTTTACTCTATGTTTAAAGGTACATAATATTTAGTCTAGATGTTAATTTACTCTGTTAGACTTTTATTATTATTAGTTTTTCGTAGTAGTATATATTGATTTAAAGTTATGTTATCGTGAATCCAGTGCGTGCAGAGAAACTGTGACTTTTGAAAATGAAAATCTTTTTAAATTAAAGCCATTGAAATAACGAAATTAAATAAAAAGAAAACACGAAATCTTACAGCCGATTTAATTTCTAGATGTAGGTTCTGCAGTGCAGATGATAAAACACCTTTACACTTTATTCATCTTTAGTTAATGTGATGCTACATATTACAAAAGGAACCGCATCCTCAGTGGACCATTGGTTAAACCTGAGGGCGTAAGAGCACTGGCCCCCTACCTAATAGCCCGTTGTTTTAAGGACTCGGGCTTGGAGGAAGAGATTTAGCAATAGATATGAGATGACTCGCCCTTCGTTCAACAGCTTAGCTGTTCAAAGACTTGATTAATTTACGGGGACCTGTCGCAATAGATCGACACAGGTTGCAGTGACATTAGGAGCTTGTTTGGCACTGACCCTCATCTACAAGAATAAGAATAATCTTATAGCTAAACTGTTTTTAGAATATTTGCATTTAAAGAAAAAGAGTGTCGTAATCAATGGGTTTTCTTGCCATAGTTAGGCTATACATAGTATACTTACATCAATAATTGACTACCCTGGAATTAAACTGATCTATGTAACATTTTTCAACTCAAACAAAATTGTTTGTGTTGTGGACATAGTGGATAAATAATCCAGTCCAGCAAAATTAGTATATATGTTATTTCTGCACCAGTGTGTGATATATATATCTGAAATAACATATAGAGCACTTTTGCTTGGATATATTGCATTATTTAAGTTCAAAAATGCTCATAACTCGATTTCGACAAAAATGTTACATATCTTCAGTGTTTCGGATTCGTGTATATTTCTATTCAAATGTCAATCCTTCCTACGAAATCCGGTGGCCCTTATCTTGATTTACACAGTCCCTGACGTCACATCCATTCCCGTCGGCGAGCCAAGAAAGCAACAGTACTTCTTGTAACACTTTGCAACGAACAACACAAAAATCCATATTTCTAAAGTAAAGTGCTGCTTATAAAAACGACCGAGTGCTATCCTGGAACAAGTGCCAAAGGTAGGAAACCGTAAGTCATTGTCCTTCCATTTTATTCCTGGATTGACACTTTGAACATATTTTTATAACTTATCTCGCAAAATCTAACGCACGTAATTTTCTTCAAAAACGTTTTGGAAAAAGGCAAGGCCTTGTTTACAGTCCTAGGAATCGAAGTAATTAACAAATTGTCCGTTATACTGTAATACCACATAACTATCAATTTATTTTTTTGGCAGGGGAACCTAAAAACTAATCTGTTAATATATTACTTATGATTTTAGTCAGCCAAAAACACTGCTAAAGTATCAGAAAAATTATCATTATTTTGAGTAAAAATAACAATAACTTAAAACTAACGACTTTTAGTCCCTATAGTGAATTTATTTCAGTAAAACGGATTTTGCAGTATTGCGGTATCACTTACTTTATACCTGTTTAGTTCCAGGGTTGTCAATTTTTCCTTTTTTTTAAAGAGAATGTTGTTTGTTATTTGTATATAATATTGTGTACCTGTATGATATTGTTTTTCAATATATGTATAAATTATCTATGAAATAAACATAACCTTATTTCTAGTATTGATTATTTTTAATCCAAATCTTATGGTATTAACATTAAACGGATATTGGGATTATATGGATAGTGAAGAATAATAGCTGTTTAACCACATGGGTATACTTACCATTGCACATTCAAATATTATTTATGACAATTTAAAAAAAAATATATGTATTACAAATATGTTACATTCCTTTGTTTTCAATTTATTTTGTAAATTTTACGCAATGCACGACTTATTTTATTTTATTTGCATGCAATTTTTGTGTTCTTTTTATTTTTATTTAAATTGTATTTTTTGGTTAAATATAGCTTTGTATTAAGTTTATTTGTCTTGCATTTATATAATTTTTTTGTGTATGTTGTAGCCACTTATCTCAATCATAAACAGATGAATTTGACTTATTGAGTAGATATTCATTTCAAAGACATAGTAAGAGACTACATTCAATAAACTCTACCTGGACTTCTAGTTCTTCGAAAGAAAAATAGATGTATTTATGTTTATGGCTGTACCTAAAATTAAAAATAATTACCAAGTAGAAATTTAAAAAAAAATCTTACCTGCCATTTAAACGTTGATCGCGACCCTGATGCGTGCGAATTCGTTATAACACAATATTTTTCGCAATGTAGTGATTTTAGAAAAGAAACTTAAAATAGTCAAAATTATTGAAAATGGTGGGAAATTTGTAGTATGGATTTCAAATTACCTGAGTCTACAGTGCGATGAACTGTGCATCAAAAAAAAAAGTCTTTTAGATCATTTAAAATCTCAAAATGTAGGAGAATTTTTTAAAGCAAGCGATGGCTGTTTTGGTCGGTTTAAAAACGATCAAACTGGCATCTTCTTAAAATGATTGGTGAATCTGCTAGTGTAGACATAGAATCATCTGAAAAATATCCGATAAAGTTCAGTGAAAAATCCCATGTTGATTGTGAAATTTCGCTTATTACGGCCATGTTCAGAACGTATCCCTCACGATCGTCCGGGGCTGCCAGTGTGTTTTAAATAACAGCTCTTGCTACATAATAGATTTATTTGGATCCAATCATATGAACTATTACAATGTGAGGCAGTTATGGAATAATTAGCATTGTAATTTATAATTAATTTTCAATTGCGTTAGCGACTGCCAAATCTACTTGCTAATTTTAATGCATGCAAAATATGTTTCGCATTTGCCAGAAGGGGAAAGTCCCTTCATACGAGACAAAGAAATTTTCTGCTTCTGGCAATGCGCTAGCCAATGGGACGGGACTTCCGTGCTGATACTAATCCGACAGCATTAACAAATGGGAAAGCATCAACTCGTGCGAAAGTGTAAACAAATTTAAATTTAAGACAACGTTAAAAAATATAATAGCATTACCAATGCAAAAGCACTAACGAATATGATAGCATCAACAAATGCGAAAACATCGACAAATATGAAAACATCGACATATGCAAAAGTGTTAGCAGTTGCTTTGCTACTAAAATTAAATAAAGGAAACGATAATTTTCCAATACTGGAGTGAGTGAGGTATGTGGCTATGACATCACTATGTTTTTTTGTACTTTTCTTACGCTATTCTGTATATTTTTTCACATTATCCTGCCGGCCGTTTTTTACGAGTTTGCAATTATGATTTAATTTATTTCCTTTTGTTTGATTGTTTTTTTTTTCGCTTCTCTTTTGTTTTGCGCCGATGGTCAGACTTACGGCGTCCGGAGTGCTCACGGAGAGCGAAACCGAGGAGGAGCTGGCCATCATAGCCGGTGATGGAAGTGAGACTATATCGGGCCACCTGGCTTTACTCGGACTTAGGGCGCAGTAAGTATTTGCAACGGTTCCTCTGACTTACGCTAACAGACACACCCCCGATAGACACGCCTCTTCGCCCGCTGATCTACGGAAAAATAACATCTTAAACTTGTCATTTCCTGTTTGATACAATAACTTTGTGATTTTCCATGCGGATGTATTTTAGGTACTTGTGTAAAGCTTTAATAAGATTTAAAATGTTTCATGTTATAACATTTGTGTTTGAAGCACTTACTTTGTTGTTTTTCATTATCTCTTTGCTACGCTTTCATACGGGCATGAGTTCGCTCTTTCACCAACACAACATCAAAAGCGCACGAACGTGCGATCGTCTAATTATTCCTGAATGGCCACGATCGTGCTGGTACCTTTTCCAAAAATGTAGGCTTTTAGGATTTTTATTTTATTTATTCATTGCTGGTGGGATCATAATCATAAGCTTTATTTATTGGGGTAATTTCACCGGTTGAAAGGGTTATATAATTAATCAAAAGAAAAAATAAAGATAAACTAGCTATCCCCACTGATCAGATAAACCAAAATCTTAAGTCTGGTCATGTCAAAAGACAGACAGACAGACAGAATCGAAGGGCATGTATAAATGTAGAAGAAGCTAAGAATGTATTCCAGGATAGACGTGTGTGGCGGTCCATTCTCTCTGCCTACCCTCACATGGAAATGGCGTGATGGTAGTATTAATAGTAGTTGTAACAACAGAAATTAAATTTCTGTGATTTTCTTGGCTGTTCTGCTATAGTACAATTAGTTTTTCTGGTTTACTGTGCTGTAAATCGTGCGCACTCTTCCGACATTTTGGATTGGATCGCATTACAGCTTCCATCATCAGCATTGATGTTACAGCAATATAATATAAATACACAATTTCAAAAGGTATTGTATGCATCCAGTTAAAGTTATTCACAAATACAACATGTTTTATAACATATTTATGTATGTGTGACTGACATATTTATACTGTCTCAATTGTTAGTACCAACTGCTAATATTCAGTTGCACTCATGAGTTTATGTTTCTGTTAGAAAATGAGGTAAGGCTGACTTGGCACCAAAAGCCGCTAAAATTAACTGCTTGAAATTTGCTACAAATAATAATGAATTTTACATTTTTGGAATATGCATATTCATGTAAGTGTAATTTCAATCTGGAAGATCCTTTTATACATTATTGTATTTGGTTATTTTGGTAAATGGTAAGATGTTTTGTAGAATTTATTTTACCCGGAAAAATAGCCGATTTCATAATAACATTAAAAATTGTACCCTATTTAAAAAAAAAAAAAAAACTAAAGTGTATCATTAGGTGCAGTAATGTAAAGTAAGATTTCAATTCAATTCAATTCATTTATTTAAAAATAACATTATATGTTTGACTTTTTTCTACTTGGGTTGAAAGCTCTTTCCTCTTTTTTTTAAGGTTTTTTGGTGCATTGGTATTTGAACACTGTTTATAATATATTGCTTCTGGAGTTTGGGATAATTGTGTTTGGTTTCAATTTATATTATTTATTATATTTCAAAATCATTAGTTATACACACAATCACTACTATTTACATCTTTAGGAGCACATAATATATTAAATAAAACTAAAAATATGTAAGGTATTTAAATTTATGATTCTTTTTTTTGGCTATGTGATTTTACTCTTCTCATTATTCGGTACTTAAAAGCATTTTCTTTTCTTTCCAGAACTGTCTTTGATCCGCACGCAGAGAAGAGACGAAAACGTGGAAGTTTATTCTTTAGAAAGAAAAAGGTAAATCTTTCTAATGGTTTTTGATCCAGTTTGATTCGAAAAACATTTTTTCCAGTATGTTTTTACGGATATATCTGTGAACAAACAAATTCCGTACTGAATATCTGAAATGAACATAAAAGAGTATGAATTTTTTTTAATGTTTCAGCAATTTGACTTTTACATAGAAGTAATAAAGTTTGTGATGTCTTAAACCACACGGTATATTTCGCTTTTAGATTTTTAAAATTAAGCAGGAATGTACACCAATTTTCTAGTAAATTATGTATGGTAACTAATATGTAAATACGTATAAAATAATATTTGAAGCACTAACTTCTTGCGTTTCTATGTTAAATAATTTAACTTTTTATTTAGTTTGTGTAAAATCACTAAAATAAACAAACTTTACTTTTAAGCCTTGACTAAAGAACAGTCGTGTTCTGAAAACAAAAAAGTACACTGTCTTGTTTTTTAATTTTTTTAAATTATAATTAAATTATAAAAAATAAATATTTGCGTTCTTATGATTTACCCAAATATTTCAATTTTGGGGCTGAACTGATATTTATTGTCCCAAAAATATTTTCTTCTAATGTACGGTCCCAAATGAGTTTTTTTTTTATTTATATAACTCCTGGAAGTATAATATCTTGTTCATGTATTATAATATGTTTTATTTACAATAAAAATAAAAATATAAAAAAGTATCAAATCACCTGCTCTGTTTTTGTTCTTTTATTGTGCGTTTTATAATGTAAATAATGTAGGTACACAGAAATCAAATATAACCATAAATTCGTAGTGTTTAATGCTGTCTTAAAATTTTGTGAAACTCTTAAACTCTTCTTTGTATATTCTCAGATGTAAAAAATAATAAAAGTATATTTTACATGGTTATTAAACATTATAAATTGATGTGTGCATCTAGGCGGTTTTTGAACACATTAACTGAACTAGCACCAATAACTTTATAGTTGATAATGTGAAAAAAAATTAATAATAACATAAATAAATAAACTTTAGGTAACATTTGTATAACCGCCTTGAAAATTAAACCTGTTTGACAATGTCGCAAATATGATACAGGAATAATTGATTTACAAAATTCATCCATCTGAAAACCCCATATTTTAAACTTTCCTTTGATTAAATTTATTTTGCAATTGTGTCGGTTAACATCAAAAATGAATATATCCAGACTAAGCATTTTTTCACAAAGAACACTTTTCTGAAACTGATTATTGCTATTCGACTAAATTGTTATTTAGACTATATGAAAGTCTGACGTAGGTAATAAAAGTATTCTACGTTATTTGACTTGATCGATTAGACTTAGTTTCCGTGTAAAACTTATATATAATTTCGATGTAACTCATTTTGATATATCGGAATGGATTTAACTAGTTTTGATAAAATTAATTCGTGGATATAACCAGTTTTGATCTAATCTGTCATTGAATGTCTGTGTCAGGGTTGTCACTTTTACGAAGTAAAAAATAAATAAAACTAATCGTTTTGAGTGCTATTGTGTCATTTGAGTGTTATTGAGTGGATGTTGCCGATTTTGATATAAAATCAAACTTCTAACAATTATTATGGTATAATATTGGATTTTCCCATTTTTTTAAATAAGCATTCTATGTAAAACTAAACTTTCAATTGTGTTTCCACAAAAAATGTTTTTTTTACCAATTTTGGATTTAACCAATTTTGATATCTACCGGCACAATTGATGAACAAAATGCATCGCTATTACAGGACAAAACAAAGAAGGTGTCTCACCAGTGGGTGTCAGCCTGTTATGGTTCAGCCCACGCCTGTGACTGGTGCAGTAAACCCCTCACTAATAAACCTGCATTGTATTGTGAAAGTAAGTTCATTATAATTTAGTGCACTACAAATGTTTTTTAAAAAATCTGCTTTTGTTACGCACACCGGAAATAACAGGGTACTAAAATTAAATACAAACAAACCATCACGCCATATCACTCTGTCTTTGCATACAGATCTCGCTTCCTCTACATTAATTCATCTCCTCATGCACGCGCGCCGATTATTCCGGCTTCCTACATGTCCATCTTCAAGTGTTTGTTGAATTTGGTCATCCCATGTCTTCCTCTATTTCTGCATCCATCAATATTCGCATCTTAAATCTGTTTAGCTGTTCCTTCGCTGTCCATTCGCTGTATATGTCCAAACCAACGCAGGGCTCCTTTCTTGATTTTGTCAATAATCCTTATCTTACATAATGTACGGATCAATAGTAAGAAGACTAAAATTAAATATTAAAAAAATAATTCAACATTGAAATTTATTGCAACAGAAAAGGAAAACATTTTCGATAAGGGAATATAGAAGTCTAGACAGGCCTGTCGTTGGCCGGTTTCACAAATATTTTTTTGAAGGAATAACCCGCTAAGCCTCAATTTTAGAGGCTTGTCGGCAGGCGGGAAGGTGAGGATATGGAAGAAAGTTATAAAAATACACCACAACACCCGACCAATTTAGAAAAATAAAATTCTTAGATATTTTCCTTCAACTGGTGGTAATTGAGCCCGCGACGCCAGTTTCACAGTTGGCTTTCTAACCGACTAAGTGGCCACTTTACACCCTAAAATTCACCATTCTGCCTATATTTAAACATCCACATTTCCCTCACTGTTGCAATAAATTTCGGTCTTGATGACTCCCTAGGGAGTTAAATCCAGTCTTGTCTACAAACATTTGGACATACTCAAAATTTTGTTGATTAATTTAACGATGAAATAAGGCTAACTTGCAAATCGTTTTCTCACAAATGAGCACATCCTCTACAATTTCAACTTTATTTGACTTGTATGGCCCATTTCCAAGAGTCATATAAGGAACGCGCAAGAAAACAATTCTAGTAATCCATAACCAAATATTTTTTAAAATCCAGTAAACCCTCCTCGGCGGCCTCTGTAGTGTAGTGGTTAAGACGTTCGATCCCCGGTAAGATAATTAAAAAAATCAGTTTGATTTTTCTCAAACCGGGGTATTCTGTGCTGTAATTCACCACTGTAAATAGGCCTCCTGGCCTGTTGTGGTGCAAATATATATATTTTTTTAATAATTAAAAAACCCGAAAATTTCACTAGAAATATTACACAGGCTCTTGATATCTCTAGCAATGAACTCTATGTTATACCAAATGTGCATAAACGGGTATGTTTATTATCTGATTGCGATGGTGAATAACCTTTTTTACACGAAAACCTGTTTTTAAATCCTGATGAAATTTTTATACTAGAAATCTGTTTATTTTGGAACCTATTCACCTGTGAAAAGAGGTTCTGGTGTATTTATTAAAATTGTTGTACAAATTACACATTTACATTTAAACCACTAGTAAAAAAAAAATCTAGTAAAACTTTCTCTTCCTTAATCTTTCCTCCTTTCCTCCTTTCCTCTTTCCTCTTTCTTCTTTTTTTCCTTTTTCCCACTGAGTAATAGTTTTGATTCAAGGTAATTTATTACGTTTATTTCTATTTTAATATATCTTTAGCTTTTTAATCTTTTTTTCTATTGAATATGTTCTGTAACTTGAATTATAAAAATAAAACTTTCATTTTATTGGTTGGTTGGAAGAAATTGTAATTTGGCAATAAGCCCGCCAATGTACAAATAACATTATGTACAAAAAGTTAAATAAAAAAATCGAAAAAATTCAATCATATAGGAGTGGCGTGTGAATAAAAAAAACTTTTTTTCATGGAGAAGAATGTCATTGCTTATTTTAATCTTCTGAGGACAGTGTTAATGTATGGTTTTGTGTTGCATTATAAGTGCATTTTTGTTTCAGATTGTACGACTACGGTTCACCAGAATGCGTGTAAAGACAATATTTTAGACTGTAACAAACCAAAAACTGTAAAGGTAAAAATCCTTTGAAATATTTTTGATATGTCTGCACTTTGTTTTGTTAACTTCCAATTCCTTATTTATTTATTTTTATTTTTAAACTTATATAATATTATATTTGCTAACTAACTCCCTAATTCCAGCACACTATTCTGGTTTTTTGGAATTTTGCCACTATTTTAACACATTTTTCAGATTTCAAAGATTCATTTCAAGCTTTCAATTTTTTTCATTTTTCAGCTTTGAAATTTTAGTGCTGTGCCAAATTGTAAACCAGTAAAATAGTGATGTTCCATTGAGGTTTTATAAATATTTATCGTCATCATTCCTCACTGCTTTGTTATTTATGAAAGCAAGATCAGTCTTACTCTTTACCGCCCGGAGGGCTCTTACTTATTAATATTTTTAATGTACATGAAGTATACAAGGGTATAATATGAAATATTGTCGTGTAAAAACACTGTTCCGTATAAGGATTTCATGTCAACCTTACCAGGAATCAAACCCAAAAGCCTCGTGCATATCAGGCAATAACTACTATACCACTAAAATACCCTATGCTTCTTGATGTTGGTATTGTACGCTGATAATAATATCACTATGCTTGTTCCATTGTATGACAAACAGAGAGGATTGAACGCCGCAACAAAGTGCATGATTTCAAAATGAGTCACATTAGTTTTAACCCTTTCAGAATGCTATCACAAAGTCTACCAGCTCAATATCCAGTAAAGGGGTACCAAAGAGAGGTTCGCTACCCGGACACGCGCAGAATGCTACCGGATCAAGGTATTTAACCCATTCCACTTCGTTTACTGTGATTTCTAGGCTAAAATTTAACAATGTACCTTTTCCAGCAGACTCCGGAATCCGTTGATTATTTACTTTATATTTTATTTATGTAAAATTATTTATTTACTAACACAACAATGATATAGAGTCACTTCTCAATACATTTAGTATGATTTATACGAGTGTTTACATCAAAGGGATATGGTATAAAAAAATATTGATACTAGTATAGTTAAAAAATATGGTATTTAGGCCTCTAATCAAGAAAAAGAATTGTATTTTAGAAATTTAATACAACAACATTTTATAGAAGGAAATATGTATGTCTGGGTATTTACAGGGGTTATGACCTGTCAATTAAATTGATAGATTTTCTAACGCAGATGGAGAAACTTTAGAATGGAATACGTACAATTTTTTTCATCACTCTCTCGCAAATGCCTCCCCGATACTGGGTGAAAAAGACAACTGCACGTCAGACTGATTATGCCCAATTGAAATCGACATTTCGCTGTCCCATTTTTTGCACCCCAAAACATAACTGATTTAATTTTTTTCAAATAAAATTTTCTGTATCGGTACCTTTTCTGTTTTAAATTTATTTGTCATATTTGTACACCGTATGTCCGAAGACAGCAGATAATACTGTGCGCTTTTATGGGTTTTTGGATGGTCCTAGATCCCATAAAAAATCATTTATCAAAAAATCAAAATGATAAGAGACAAGTTAATGGTAAATATCGATAATGTGTAAAAAACCACTGCTCTAGTGCCATAACCCAGGAAGAAAATACGGAAATTCGTTCATATGAAAAAAGTCACACTGCGTTTCCTCTTAATCTACCGAAAATACATAAATAACCTATTAATAATTGGATTATGCCCTCCTATTGGCTGATTTTAGACATATTTAATATTTTTCTTGTGTTTGAACATATTTTAGAATCATTCTATCAATGATCTTTAAGATTAGGTGACATCAGTTAATATCGCCTTTTCAAGTGAAATATCAATCATATTTCTGTCCTATTATTATAAAAGGTTAGTATAAAAACTTCATTTTAGCTGGCTAAATTTTAGTACATACCATATCCTGTTGGTCTAACACTATTTTATGTTTTTTTTAGTATTTAAAACAATTATTATTCAATCTTATTGCTTCATAATAAATAAAAAAATAATCATTTTATGAGAACATTATTACAATTTTCTCATTTACAATTGCTTCATATAATTTTTTACATGTAATTTCTACAAAATTCCCTAAAATGAATTGTTTATGTTTCCCAAAAGTGAATAAAAAAAAACTGTTTTTCAATTTAATTACTGAATATTCCAATACTAATATACTTACCAAATATTTATGTATATTAAAATGGGTGATTTTTATACATTATTTCTACCGTCACAAGTAGCACCCTGTAAATTGCAAAATAAATTTATTACTTCCTAATTTTGTAATTTATTTTATCATAATCATTGTTTTTTACATAACTAACTTAATCGATTTCCATGATTTTTAAAATTTCAAGTGCTTCAAAATTGCCTTCTACTAATTAAAAATATTCTTGTGTTATCAATAAATGATAAAAATTGTATGTTTAAGTGTATTTTTTATGAAAATATGCACCACCCATTTTTCACCAATTTTCTGATGAATATTTCAATTGTTTAACTTCAAAAAATATTTTTATTTTAACAAATCAATTACATAATAATTATTACCTGTTCATTTTTTTAATAATTTCTTATTACCAATTAGGTAATTTTTTTACAATGAGGAAGTTTAGTGCTGCCAAAAATTGTGTTTTAAAAATGTGTTCTTGAATACAAATATTTAATTGTATGCCAAAAAAAAAATTTGGTTTGAAAAAATATTTAAGTATATTTTGTTCAGATAAAATTATGTAATTTTTATTTAAAAAAGAAAAATGAGTTTTTAAAAGAAAGTTCGCTTAATAGTTATTACCGGCGCAAGACGGTATACTGTTTTGTTAGCATAAGGTGAAATTATGCTGTTTTGCCAGCTCCTCAAATTTTAATGTTTCAATGCGTATATGAATACACCAAATAAAATGAATAAACTAACAAGTATTTGTATGTTTTGGCTTAGTTTAATCACTAACCTTCCTTATTTGTAAGATATCTATATTTATATAATATAAAAATCCCCTTTATATAAATTACTGAAATGATTTTTTCCTGTTTTGATTAATTTGATTTTTATTTTCAATGTGGATCTTTTTACTAACATTTTTTAACCCCACTCAATATGTTCTTTTCTCAACTTAAACCCAATTTTAAACATTTTTAACTTCCACGTCTGATACCCAGTAAATCACACTAAAAGACTCGATAATTTACAGTGCAGCCTTTGTTTATTTAAGTTATTTTTTACTTTTTATATCTCAAATTGTTTTGGTATGAATTTTAGTTTGTCTTTTTTGTTTTTAAGGCTGTCAATGAGCAAGTAATCTGTATTGATATTATTAACATCACCGGTGAATGCATATTCCTCCCTTTATGTTTATATTTCAACTTTTTACAAATTGCTTGAAATCAAAGCATGTTCCCATTTTTCTTAATGCCCCTTTTCTACCAATAGTTAAAACATATTTCTTCATAGTCGACGTAAAATTAAACAGACCTATTACACGCGCAAAGTTGATGGCGTTCGAAATCGTGGATGCCTTCCTTGACTCCATTTTGTAACACGGACTTTGAAAAATGCCATCGTGTGTGATGTGAAAATGCTTTAATTATTAGTAACTGCGAGGAACAGAACAAATTTACCGTTTTATTAGTAAATACATTCCAATTTATTCAATGAATATATTAGTATCCATATTTCTACTTCTCCAAATCACACTATTGAGTTAAATTATGATACATAATTTACCAGTCGTAAAAAATATCATAGTCGCTTTATGACCGGTCACCTAAAATCTTTCTTTCAGTTGATTTTGTGAAATAAATTTTATGTGATGTTTTATACAACTTGCTTACAAATGTTATAAATACCACTATAAAGAAGTATATATTTATTTTGGTTAACTTTTTATTGTGCCACCATATTACTTAATGGGCCAACCAATGTACGATTATCCACCCGTACTTAGAATATTAATTTACGAGATGCTTTGTTATAAAAAGTATCTGTATCAATAAAGCAAAGGAATTAATGAAAGTTTCAGTGAAATACGTAAAAATGTTGAACGTTAAATATATTTTTTTTATTTTGATTTAACTGTTTACACAGCAGAACATGTTTTTTTATTCTCCAACTTAGAAGTATCAGTTTGAAAAAAAATCATATCTGAAATAAAAATTTGCGATGATAGACATATCGCCTTCATTTGATGACATTTGTTATCACCGGAGGTTTAATTAAAAAAATACACGCATTTTATCATATAATAATAGCACATGTAGTATTGGACAATATATCCATACCAAGATATATCTCATAACATGTAGATATTATCTACTGGCAAAGACACATATTTGTAGTCACTTGGGTTAGAAATTATCTTTAATGATTTCTCGTTTATATGTTTATTTTCATGATAAAATGGCTTATAATTATAATAAAATTATTTCAGGAATAGGCATTGAGAATGGAAATTGTTCTCACCGGTGAAGTGTCGTCATAAATTTTAAGAAGATTCCGTATTAGAAAAATAAACATTAAAATTAGTGTAAAACTGAGGTAACTGGTCATAATGTTTTATTTATTTTAAGAAAACGGAAACTATGAAGACTTATACTTTAAACTTCCAAATTGCCTACCAAATCTTGCTTGCTTGGATGTTCTTTCCGATATGATTTATTTCTCACAACGTAGTTTAAAATATTACTATTTTAATATTCAAGATTTTGATCCACATAAATATATATAAAAAGTCCATGCATTTATCTATCAGAATTCCCAAACCTTTATTAATTTTATAATTTTTTTCTATTTTATTGGTGATATTTATTGGAAAATAACATGTTATTCTTAAAAATGCAGATTTTCTTATTTTAATTTATGTATTTTTTTATGAATGCTTGCATAGGATTTATTTTATGTTCAAAAGGCTGTCACCATAACAAATATGGGTTGCACTTTTAATCTTATATTTTTATGAAATATTTAACAATAAGCTGCATTAAGGAATTTAAATCCATATATTTTTATTTTTATACCGATCACTCCGGCAAAAGTGGGATGTACGTAATTGCAATATGTTGTATTGGCCAATAGATCTACAAAAAATGGTGAATCAATTTGTTTTTTAAACATACAAAATACCGTCAATCTGTAATAAAAAATTAACACAGCTTACCACATCTTTTGCTCATTTAAAAATCTTTTTAATAATCAACGAATTTCATTCTCCTAGTACAGTGATGGGTTAATGTTTAGCTTGGCATTCTGAAAAAATCTGGCTCGATTCGGGTGCTGTGTCACATTTAGGATTATTTATAATTTTTGCAGCCCTAGTAAATGAAAGTCAAACAAAATAAGTCTAGTGAACGAAAAAAGTGAATCGCTCGTCCGTAATCAATGCGTCACCCAAAATGTTTCGCCGTGTCATAGGTCACCCATCACTATCGCAGTACATTTGATATTTCATTTGTTTCAATTTATTATCAAGGATTCTTTAAGATATGGATATTTTTAAACATCAACTATTAATACTTTTCTACTCAAAAAACAATGCCATATTTATCAAATGTTTTTATTTTTACAAAAAAATTAGGTTAAATTATCTAACGTGTATAAATACGTTGCATCTTCTGTCTTTTTGAGGGAAAAACATTTTTTTTTAACATTGTTACATTGAACTTTTTACTCCAAAAAGAACCTATTGTAATCTATGTTAAATTTTGCTGTTTTGAAATGATTTTTAATCTGTATGCTATTGCATAGTTAAATTTACAATAGATAAAATCATCTTTTTTTAGTTCGTATAACTATTCACTAATTATGATGCTGGCACATAGTATACCTCTGTATTGCTACACCGAAATACAAAATATTTGATTACCGGTTAAACATCCCACTTTTGCTTGTGTCTGCGGGCCGTATGTATGTATCGCTTCCTCGATGGGCTATATACTAAGTATTCTGTGGTGTGTTGTGGCCAGCAAGCGACTAACGGGATGTTACTCTCCATGGAGGCGGGTGGCGACTAAGCTTGGAGTGCAGTAAGTCACACTGATACATGTGGATCACACGCATACACACACACACACATACGCATCTTGCGAGTACACATGAGACCTATCGTGACAAAATGGAAATCTATTTTTTTTTCTCAAAATTAACAAAAATGTAACTTTGTTATCAGGGGCGTAAACTCAATTTCAGAAATAAAGCAGTCTCCACTGCTAACACTTACTAGTTTATTATAGTCAAAATATTTGTTCTTTTGGACTTGTGAATGAAATTAATATGTTTGGAATAAGCTGCCACAAGGGCTGGTCTCAATGTGTAATCTCAAAAACTTCAAAAGTGGCCTAGGTTTATTTTTAAAAGTTGAAACACGCCAACAACTAACTTTCATTAAAATAATAACAATAATAATATTTTCTTTACTATATTTGCATGAATTGATTCAAAAAGACTCGTAATGTTTTTCTGATGATAATCGAGTAAAGTAGGCAGGCGTACGATTCTGCTTAGATGTCTATATGACATACATGCCCCTGTGTGTTATTAAGCTATCAGAAAAATATAAAGAGATCTGTTGTTTTTTAATATAATGTCATAAATTTTTAAGTAATTGAGAATACTGTTTTTATTATGATAGGTCTCACATGTGTATTTGATAAATTTTGTTGTCACTATTCTGTTAAAATAGCAGATATAAATTTATATGCATTCGGTAATATTACTCAATCTCAAGAGAACATGTGAGGTGCTAAAATTTAATTCACTTAATAGTGATTATGATTATCGCTCAACATTGTCAGATTTTATAGTGCGAGAATTAATTTGAATACAGTAAAAACGCGTATAATGTTTTACTTTTGGTTTTGATTAAGTCAACTTTATACTAGAAATAGCGCCCTCTAGAATTTAAACGTAGAGTTTAAATGTTCAAATATTAATAAACACACTCTTGCACTGACAGAGAGCCATATTTAATTTAGTCAAAATTAGTAGTATTTTATTGCAAAATGTAAAATGATCTATTTAGATACTCTGTAAAGTTTTGTTCATATTTGCCAATAGAGAATACAAATTACACTATTCTCACATAAGATGGCATTTTTAATTCCAGTATAAGAGAATATATTTAATTTAATTGTGACTTGTATTTGAATGTTTTTTTTATATTTATTATTCTTGAGCCATCGTTGTAAAATGGCCGCATATAACTGTTAATTTTTCAATACATTAATAACCTAATACAAATCAACGATTCTACTGAACACACAAGGCAAAAATACCTGATCATTGCTAAAATATCTTTAACAAAGACACATACATGTAATTAAAGTAAAAATCATATTGTAATTGATTACACAAATCAACGCTCTCATAAATTGTAATCATCTCATTCTTTCTAGGTTCAATGATGCATAAGGCATTAAATTGACATCTTTCTGGCTTTACATTATCATGTCTAAGCAAATTAGGAATAAAACTGGTTTGGTTTGTGATCATTCCCACCGTCGGCACTAGCGCTGCGACCCCATGATCTTAACATTAACCTTGCTCCTCGAACAAGTTGGAAACAGATTAATTGAATTTCAGTTATCTCTTATGCGAAAAATTGGATCTATGTCATCATATTCTATATTCTTTAGACCCCCAGGAACAGATTAATGATGCATTTAGAGAGTCCACTGTATTTAAATAACTAAAGATTTTACTATACATTTTTATCTACATTTATAAACCTGTTTTGAACTTGTGCAAATTATTGTTGCCATCTAAGGTTCATTACAAGATAGCATTATTGTTATCCTGAAATGGATTTATAGTAATCATCGAGAAAACAACGGTTTTTAAAATGCCACCAGATTTATTCCTCAATTGCAACATTACCACACGTAGGCAAAATGATCCAACTTATGCTTCTGGAACACTAGACAGTCATATTTTCCATTACGGACATTAAAAAATTACTTGCATACACACTTTGTGCCACCTTTTTCATTACCAACACTCGTAAAATTCAAGACAAATTCAACATACAAATCTTCACACAATCCAAACTCGATACAATATTTCTTTTCAGGTTGTCACTCTCAGAATTTCTTTCGAACTATCTCTATTATTGTCTTCTTTCCACATCACGTCTGCTTTAGTAGGTAGTCAGTAACATGAAAATCCTCTTATCTCAGTGTTATGATATGAGTGTTGGAGGAATTTCATTGTTAAAATCTTGCATAATCATGTGATTGATTGCTGATCACTATGTCGAACATGTTCATGTGTAATTAAAAAAATCTACCTGAAAAACCTGGCCTCTAAAATGTTTGCTTTTCATTCGGTAAAGTAAGAGAATCGTGAAAACATTTCCTTGTCCGTTCCCTTATTTACTGTGAGTTTGTCAAATTATATGTAGGGCTCATGTTGGATATTGTCATTCTTTCTCATGACCTAATTGCAATTACACAAACAGTTGACATAAACTGATTAATTTACTTTTATAATCTAGTTACAATAACCTTACTATCAGTTTAATTAATTGTCTGTGTACAGAATATAATAGTTTGTCGTTTTCAAACGAAATATGTAAAATCAACATTGACATAGTGACAGACTTATAATACCAGTACAGAAATACAAATCTTCTAGCATTTGTAGGATGTGATTGATTGAAGAAAATTGCAGTAAGAGATCCTTACCAGCAAGGTATTTGACTCCCCAGTATGTGAGTGCCTTCTAAGTGAGGAGGATTTCACCCACATATTACTCTACTGCCCTATACATGAGCCCATCGCGGATGAAGTGAATCGATATTTAAAATGTGAAGTAAACTCATTGTTTATATTATATTTACGTAATCAGTTTAATCCAATTTTTTTTCCTGGTTCTATAAAGTACAAAACATCCATATTAATTTCAATTATCAGAACAGTTGAATAAAAAAAAGTGCAAAATTCTCAGAGTTAAAACTTGGAATACAAAAGTTTGACCATTTTGTCACTTTGTTCACTTCACCTGCGATGGGCTTATTGGGGAGATACCTTCCTTTCTTCCTGAATTATCCAAACACCCTCCCTTCTCTATCCGTAAGCAAATCTTTAAACGTTCGATCCCTAAATCTTTTATAAGAATCTCCCAAATCCACCATATTCTCTGGTAATATCCATCCTTTTTAAAAATTAAATCAAATAGATTCACATTTTCTAGCACAGATAAAAAAAATACCATAATATGTGCATAAACATAAGAATGTCAGTTTTTTTTTATGAAAAACAATGTACATATGTACTTTCGAATCACCATTGAAAAGCAAACTCACTATCTTAAAATGATTGATTAATTCGAGTCGGTATTATAGCAAATGTGCCAAATTGATTATGCAAGATTTTAAAGCATAGTTCTGTTCATCTACTTGTGTCTTCTGCCTGTTATTTGAATGATTGGCCTGGTTGTCACGAATGGCAAAGCTTTTCGCTTAGCTTTATTTTTTCTTTCTATGGCTGTACATGTTTTTAAACATTTATGATTTCTTTTATTTCAGGAGTTGTTTTAGATCTGTATAATTTAACGAAGATTAACAATTTATTACAATACCTGTACCGGAAGTTCAAAATATTATTTACATCTTGTGTTACATTACAATACTCATTTCATTATGTTTTGTTTTGTATATTTTGACTTTGTGTTTTGTGTATTATGTCTACAATTTACTGACGATATTAAGTTTGTGAAATTGGAGGTCTTAAAACCTCGGATCGATTTGTTTCTATGTAATATATTTAATATTATTTTGTGTTGTTCAATATGTATTTCAGGGATATAGCACCCGAGGTTATTTGAATGCAGCTCTTTTTGATTTTGGATTGCAAACTATTTCTTGATTTCAGCACATCTGTATTTTGTTTCTGTATTACTATTGAGTCGACTCCATCTACTGGTTTTATTTCATTGTTTGGAGAATCATTATTTACTATGGTTTACTATAGTCTATGGAAAACAAAATCAATAAAAACACCTCCTAATTAAAATAAAGCACGCGCTCTTTCTATGAAATACTGAAGACTTTTCTGGAATATTTTTTTTAACCCACCCACCCGTTCCTGTGATTTAACCGGCGTTGCAAATTGCACTTATTTAATTGATATCTCGGCAACTGCTATATTTTTTTGTAATCTTCAAGTAAACCTTAACACAAGAAAAAAAATTGTGAGACAGATATTGTCAGACAATCATTTCTTAACCTCAGGTTACCACACAGTGACTTGAGGAAGTTTTTTCACACAGTATGTTAAAGGTTAAATATATTTTTAAAAACAAATATTTTATCAAATTAGTTGTCAATTTTCTACTTTAAAATACTAGATTACATACATAATTTTCTAATTAGATGCTTTGAGTTGTGACATCCATATATTTTAATCCATCTACTACATGTTCTGCTTATTTTATAACTAAGACCTGGACGGTTCGTAGCAAATCATTGGCATTATGTGGACTCAGTAAAATATTATATGTATCATTTCATTTCAATTTACTTCAGTACCTACTCACATTCACTCGTTAACTTAATTTAGCATTTAAAAAATCACACAGTATATTTGAAAAGATTTCCAAAATTATATTTGAACATTTTATTTGGAAAAATCTCAGTAATTCCCACTTAAAAGTGAATACAGTAAAACCCCTTAATTATTTAAAGGGATCGACAAAAAAAATGTAAATGGGTGGAAAATCTAAATGCAGGGTAGCAAAATTAATACAGCAAATATTTTTTTATTAAAAATATTATACATCAATGTTTGAACCATTTTTTTATGGCTACTTCATATTTATGAATAATAAATGTCGGTAAAACACAAAAAACCATCTTTCAAATCACAACCAAAACACGAAAATGGCGGCAATAAATTTTCGTAAATCACAATAAACTGTTTGCAAAATTACAATAAAAAAAACAAAAAAATCGTAGCAATAATTTCGATTATCAATTAAACTTACCAACAAGTTGGTATTATGATAGAGGCTAACTTCAGATTCTTGTGCTGTCGGTCTTCAGTCTTCAGTGAGGATTGCAATTTTTTCCAACCAAAAAGTTGGTATGTTAATTAGAGCTATCTTCAGACTCTTGAGTTGTCAAAAACATAAAAATGGCGGCAATAAATGTTTGCAAAACACATTAAACTGTCTTTAAATTTTCAAATTTCTACAATACAAAAAAAGTTGGTATAATGATAATACTAACTTTAGACTCTCAAGCTATTAGTTTTCAGTGCGGATTGCAAAATTCTCCGATATTAAATGCGTTTTTAATGTACTAAAAAATTCAAAATTCGATGGGACTACAAAAATTATACATAAATCGTAGGAAAACGCAAATTGCGGAGACGTAATTTCAGCGTTACACTGTAATTGTCAAATGAGAGCTGACTTTGGGAAAGCTTTATATAAATCCAGTATTAAATTGTTTACCATGCATATACCAACAGTGCTTTTTTTTTCAATGTGCCTTTATGTATTCTGTAAATACTCAAACATAAGTTCTAGGCGATGTTTGTGTCCACTTGTTAAACCCGATTTGGCACAAAAAAACTAGTGGGCCATTTTCCAAATAGTATAATCAATAAGTAATCCAATGTACTATAAAAACAGACACTGAGAAAATTAATGAAAAGTAATTAATTGATTAACAAATTACAACAGGGAGGAGAATACCTTAAATAAATTACCGAGTTATGTAAAATCAATAAAGTAGGCAAAGATTTTATGTATACATTACTGCCGACGTAGAATTCTTAAAATTAATAAAATATTTTAGAAGTGCTCCTCGAATATTGCACACACCCAGTAATTCTCACTTAATAATTGCCTGGTGGAGGGGCTGACCGAATTGTAATAAAAAGTTCGTGTTAAATAAAACTTTCCCGTCATCTTTAAGTTGCAAATAATTATAGTTGCAATTTGTCTTTATTTTATTAATTTACATATTAATATTTGCAGGTACAGTAGAATGATGAAAAATGTACATTTTTTATATATTCACGACGATGAATTATTTACTTTCGGGTTCGGGTCTTACTTGTGAAATCAACTTCTGGAATCAATATTTACTCAAAAAATGTTCATATACAAATTATTAAATATTTGACCAGATCGCAAGTTAATATAATATTATTATTTATAAATAAATCTATATATTTTTAACGTATTTAAAGAAACCAAAAAAAAACATCTTAGTAATGTATAATATCTAGCCATAATCGTCAAAACATTGTAACAGTAAATAGTATTTCATGGAAGAATATTTTGTCATCTTAATTATTAAGGAATACACTTTGAAAACCAAATTTTGTTACATACCAATAAAATAAATGTTTGAGACATGATTAGATTTTCAAAGTGCATACCTTATTAATTTATAAAAATAAATATTTGCCTGTAAAATAGATCATGGCTCGATATAATCCAAAATAATATGCAAAATCCCTCATTTTTTTCAACTGCCTTATTAAATAATAAAAAGGTAAAGCTTTTGAATATTCATATTTATTTTCCACTATTTTATGATTTAAAAAAAATAAAAATATTTGTATGCTTATAATTTACCCAAATCTTTCAATTTTGGTGGCCATTTTTAACGAGTTGTAAATAACTCACTATTAGAAAATGGAAATCAAGTTGGGGCAGAGTGGGGTTCGACTCTCGGACCTCTTATCTGTGAGTCCGCAACACTAGCCACGGGACCACAACCCGATTCGAATAATATTAACTATGATTATAACTACAACTATAGAAAAAGAGTTGATAATGGCTAGCAGAAGTTCTTATAGAATGAAGTTTTATGTCCAGAACTAGACCTCGTCGGTGCGAAACCGTGAGAGTGAAGTGATATTTCGAAAGAAACTTAAAACCCACTTGTTCTCTAAATCATTTGAATAAATTCTTAGCATGTGGTGGAAAAGTAATATGAAAAAGTACGTTATTTTTCTTAAATTAAAAAGTTAAAATTAAATTTATATCTTTATATAATCACTTTGTAAAGCGCCCTTGATGTATTATATTACGAAAATGGCGCTATATAAGTTATCCATAATTATTATTTTTATTATTATACACATAATGCAATACCGCATATCCTGTTTTTTTTTTACGAAAATGTTTTACTGAATTAAATTAGTTATGGGGACTAAGAGCCGTTCATTTTTAATTTTTGCTATTTTTTACTTAAGATAGTTTTTTTGATAGTCCAGTGGTATTTTTGGTTGATAAAAAAAATCGTAAGTAATGTATTAACAGAACACCTTTTAAGATCCGCTGCCAAAAAATCTATTGATGGTTACGCGCAGTTTTATAGTTTCTGATGACGCGAAGATCCAGACACTTGTTTACGAAGGAGAGGACAATGATATGCTCATATAGATTTATAAATGTGTATATTCCCGTCCCTTCTCAGTAAGTGACAGGTGCTTGATCCCATTAAATCCAGTTCTGTATATGTGTAACAATTTATTTATTCATATAAATTGATATATTTTATTTTATTTGGGATTTTCACAGCTATTACATAAAAAAAATAAGTAGAAATATATTGACAATACTAGAGCCAGTAAAAAAATCCACTGTAAATCTAATAATACATAATATATAAGAAAAGAGTTTACGTAATTGTATATGTGTGACGTTTGTATTCATGTGTGTGTATGCGTGGATGAATGAGGGAGAGGGTGCATTTGCGTGTAGGAATGAATGAGGGAGAGGGTGCGTGTGTGTGGGAGCTAAAGTTTAAAAAAAAATATTAAAACTTGTAATTATATTGAAGAGGGTACAGGAAAGAGCTTGATGAGAAGTGTGATTATTAAAAAAAAAATAGTTTATACCTACTTTCAAAACCTTTTTGTTAAAATTTACGTCAATAAATGTTATAAATTGTATTTTTTAAAAGTATGTTAAATTTCAAAACCTCATTCTGAAACAAAACATTTTATTTTAAAATTTAATTGATACTCACTGAATGAATAATGTGCAACGAGTCCCATACAATACGGAATATAAAGATACATCTACAAAAAAAAATGTATCCCTAACTCAATGAGGCCAAGAGCCCTGTGTTGAATTGGGATACAAGATAATAGAAAGTGGAAGCATGCGTATTATTAAAGAATACTACAAATAAAAATTATTACATAAACTGGACAACATGCTTAACAATGTTTAAGTTTTATTATAATAAATTGACTGAACTGAAAAAGTAATTTTGAATATGTTTTGTTTGGTTTCGTTTTCCATTGACATGTATTTGGTTATAGAATAAATATTGAACTTGTTGTTATAGACTCTACAGATCATTCTCCTTCGCTCTGTACTCTAGTTCATTTTCAATTATTGGAGGATAATTTCATGTTTTATCTTTTACACTTTTTGACATCACAAGTCGTAAGTTTCTATGAACCAAGGTTAACTTAAAAATACTGACGTTTTGTCTAAATTTGATTTTTTTAAAACTAAAATGCATTCAATTACTTTTTATTAGGAAATTATCAAATTCAGTATACCCACACTGCTTCATTTTTCCGCATATAAATTTTAGTAGTTGTCCTAATATCGATCTTAAAATTAACCAACTCAGTTTGACAATTTAATGGTAGAATAATATGGAATCAAGTAAAAAAACTTTTGTCACTTTTTCCGCATTTTTTAGGTTCCAATTTTTACATTTTTAATTTTAGGCAAGCTATCGTTCCTATATCAAGTACACATTTTGTCTACAGTATTCTTCTTTCAGAAAAGTCCTTTGGATACAAGACTAGATATATCTCTCTTATATTTTTAAAATAATAAAATCGTATTTTTAGTTATAAAAAATAAATTGTGGAATTAATTTTATAAATTATAGAAAATGGATTATCAAACAGCACGTGTCCCTATTAGTTTTTATTTGAAATATCATGTCTTTTGCTTAATTTAACGTGACATTACAGCGCCGTTTGCTAAAGAACTTTTTAGCATTGTCTTTTGAGAGTTAATCAACTGACCGTAGTGGAATTTAAGTGTTCTGAAAATCAATGTCTTTGTTTTTGGAAACTATTGTATATTTATTTAAACGTTATCTGTTCGTTTAGTATAATTTTTTTTCTTATTGAGTGCAGATTTAGTCGTTATTATTTACTTCTTAAAGAAATAATTAAAGCAGTTTTTAAATTAGTATACTGTAGTGGAAGAGACAATCATGTTTTGCAAATTATACCAGCCTTTAACCACTTTTTTTGCAGTTTAGGTGGAATTGAAATCAATAAAGCTTCCAGTGATGATTATCATCAAGATGTTTTGTGATTCTCTCTTTTTAACTGCATCTTCCATAGTAAATAATTCCTGACTGTTAAAAGCAATTCACTTTAACTTTCAATTCACTCTTACATATTTGTTCGCCGACACTTTTTTTCTCATAGGATCTACTACATTTCATAACTTTCTTATTTTAAAAAATATTTCATTTTCGATTGGACTGTAGTTGATAGTTTAAAGTCAGTCTTATTTGACTAACACACTAAAATACTTTTATTGCTGACTTGTTTATAGGGACGTAATATCTCCTACCATATAATTACTTGAGTTTCAAATAGGATATAGCTGTCTTTTTACTACCAATGCCTTCATTTCCTAAATGAGAATTATGATTTTACCAGCATAACTGCGAATATGTTAAATATAACAGCATAATGTAACTTGTATTCAGAAATGGACAACTGAAACTACATTTTAATTAGATCATTTTTAGGGCTATTTCTTTTGAGATAATAATTATACTTCAAATGCAATTTGTCTGTTTTATCCTGGCATTATCCTCCAGTAAATATTTTCAATCATTAGCCACATCACTTCAGTATTTTCTAACAATTGTTCTTCAGATAAGAAGCATGTTCTTCTGTGAAAAGTTTTTCTAACTACACAAATGACTTAAATGTAATCCGTCTGCAGTTTGTGATATGTACATTTCTCTAGGAATTCAAAAAAACATTAATTCGCACATTATTCAACTTCACACTGTTTATCAATGTTATTGTGTTGAAAGATAAAAATATTGTGAAATCTTCGAGAAGTAACAAACTATACTCTTAACCCCCTAACATTTTGATATTTTAAAATATCAATTGTATGTATCTTATTGTTTTGTCATAAATATAACTTTATGCACCATAGGGTGTAAATAAAATATTGATTTCACTGTATTTTTGTTGATGTGTTAATCTTGATATTTGATGAGTTTTATTAGGTAAAATTAGATCATGTGTAATTTGTTTGATAAAATTTACAATCTGTAGGCAAAAGTTACATACATTTCTAAATATATATAATAAAATTACTCAAATAATTTATTATTTGAAATCATTGAACCAAAAATGCTTTTTGAAACACCTAAAGGTGCTATATTAAAATGGCCATACCAAATTATAAATAAATTCTATCTTAATTTTTATTTGGAATAATTATACAAAGATACACAAATTAAAACATTTAACATGTGTCAGAAAAAGTTCTGGAAACTCATGTGTTCACATCTAATTTAATCAGTAAAAATTAAATAAATTTTTAAAAATCAATTGATTTATAAACAAGAGCGTATTAATTAACTTCAGTTCATTTTTATTAAATATTTATTTTGATATGATCAAATTATATCTCGTTTAACTGTTTAGCTTAAACCTGTGATTTGGGAATGACAATGTCAAGTATTGTTATTCTGTCATTATCTCTTTAGTTTCATGTGTGTGAGAAATGTAATTTGTTCCTAAAAAAATAACTTTTACTAAATAAATTTGTAACAAAAAACCCTTAAATTAGAAGGTCAGGCGATTTTACACCATTAGGTATAAATTTTATTTTAGAGTGAATTCTGTTTTGTTTGTTTTCTTATTTTTCTGTTATTATTTTTCAGTGGTGGACAATTTGTGAATGATGAAAAGGATGACCATCATAAACCAGAAGGAAACAAGTAAGTTTGTTTTCAAAATTGATTGACCTCAGTGGAATATTGTAAGTGTGAAACCACTCAGCTAAAGAGGAAACAATTCTCAGGGTTAATCAGGAATTAGGGGCGATAAAGGTTGACAAATGTTTGCTCTAAATTTAATATCAGTACTCTAAAACCTCTTTTTACAAGAGCGATACGTTCTACACAATACCGTGTAAAAAAAATATACTAAAAAGATCAATGCTGGATTGGTTTCCTTGTATGAAAAACGATTGCCGATTTAAAAATAAATCAATTGTTTACTATAATTGATTGTACCTTAATTTTTTTTTAAATACAACGTGATGGATCAATTTGGTTATGGGGGGGTGCCAATCTACCCTTGCTGATGCTGTGCACCTTGCTGGAGACAGAGATGCGTGGAGAAATTTTGTGCGTGTTTCAGCCTTTGGAAATCACGACCCCCAGTCATGAGGAACCCGCCTGCAAAAGAAAAATGACATGGCATCAAAATACTTTAAAAAACCTTAAAAAGATTATTTGCTATAACTACAATATATGAAGAGAAAAAGATCGAAGTGTATTAACTCCATGCATATCGCTTTTAAGATAAAGGCTGAAAGATGAAAATAAATATGTTTTGAAGTGTTATAAATAAATATATTAAAATACGTTTTGATTCGCTATACTTCGGATACGTATAGAAAGAACAAAAAAAAGAAGAATTTTCTTAAAACCAAATTATTTCGATATCTTATTATTCTTGCGGTGCCTTGTCAGGTCCCCTCAACGTTGGCGATCACTACAGCGAAAGCATCTCGGTCCTGCGCTACTCTTATATTCCGTAGCCAGGACAACTGATTATTGGATGCTCTCGCCAAAGTGATTCCTGGGAAAAGATGACCAGAGTGGTTTCCCATTGCCTTCTCTGGTGGATTTTTCTGTCGAGGTTACCTTCCCTTAGCTGGTTAGTTCTGGTTTGGAGGCGCCAGAAACTCGCCTTTCATCCTCTCGTTATCTGCAGTGATCACACCGTTATGAGTGTGAATCCATTGCCCAGGGTTCGCGACGTGGACGCTAACAAGTTGGACTAGTCAGTAGTGTTGCCGGTGGAATGTAACTGGGCATTCGCAGCATTTTATAGAATCACACCCTCCAGCAAGATGTGACTCACTGCGACCCTACTGACAGTTTGAATCTTCTTCTTGCGGTGCCTTATCAGGCCCCCCCGACGTTGGTGATCACTACAGCGAAAGCATCTCAGTCCTGCGGGACAACTGCTTGTTGGATGGACTCGCCATAGTGATTCCTGGGAAAAGATGACCAGAGTGGTTTTAGCTGGTTGGTTCTGATTTGGAGGCGCCAGAAACTCGCCTTTCATCCTCTCGCTATCTGCTGTGATCACACCGTTATGAGTGTGATCCATTGCCCGGGGTTTGCGACGTAGACGCTAACGAGTCGGACTAGTCAGTAGTGTTGCCGGTGGAATGCAACTGGGCATATATATATATATGGAGTTAATACTTTTTAATCTGTTGCTCCTCATACTATACGCCAAGTAAGTATAAAAGCGATGTAAGGCATTCCAGGAAGAACAATGTCTTTACTCAACCGTATCTCTTCGGATATTGACATCTTTCATATTAGTGAAAAAAAGTTCAGCGAGGATAGCATTCTTTCTCTATAATTTCTGGGTATTTTTATTTTACCATTTTTGTATATTTAAATTTTAGTATTCATTTTTTCGTTTTATGTATGCATTGGACTTTTTTGTAATGTACGTAAACGTTTATAAAATGAATAAATTGAAATTGAAATTTCAACAATTAACGGTTTTAAAAGAGGAAGCTCAGTGGTTTTTTTAACATACTTTTGAAAACACACTAAAATGGCTTGGAATAGAAACCAGAAATCTATCACAACACATAATTGATTGGCTATTCTAAACAGCTGTTGACCAGAACCTATGATGTTTTAAACTAGTTCATCTTTATCCAAACCTATTTTCATTAATGTTTTTATACATTTTTGAGAAACTATGCCGTACAATTAAATGCCTCTAATTTTTACCGCTTGTTAGAATTTTTTTTCGTATCCAATTTTCCATAGCACTGAACTTCCTCATTATATTACTTACTTTGTTAAATTAATGTTTTTTTTTATTTGATATTTGGACCATGTTATTTCAAAACCGTGTAAAACGAAGTTCCAGTATATTTTTTACAAAACCAGACAAAAATCTAAATACTTTTTTCTAATTACTTTGTACACATTGAGATAACTACACTACTCTGCGAAGCCAAAAAGTTATGAGTGAAAAAAAATTGTCTTAAGTTTTTTTTTTGCTTTTTTGATAGATATTCAACTGTCCCACATATTTACTAAGCCATCAATTCGTTTCTGCTTCTCAAATATGAGATATTCTCTTATAAAAAATAATTTAAAATTTAAAAAAAGAAATCAGATCTCCTGTAAAATTTGCAATTCAACACATATGACTTTTTGGCTTAGCAGGGTAGTACAGTCCTCACAACACTTTAAAGAGAAAACAATGCGATTTCTCCATTTTTTTTCAGTGTTTCAGATGACGCATATTCAGCTGTGTCAGAATGGTCGGAAGCCAACTTATCAGCGTCCGAACTCGGCGCTGACCCGAGCCTCGGGCTCGCTGCAGAGGAACCAGACTCTTGGTCTCCGGGAGTACCTCGGGAACTCACCAGGTCACTCCGGGAGAAGGAGGTCAAGAGACAAGAGCATATTTACGAGTTTATTATGACGGAGAAACATCATTGCCTTACACTCCGAGTCATGCAAAAGGTGGGCTTTGAAACATTGCTTAATAATTGAATAGCATATATTCCAGACAATGAAAATATATTGTTTTTTAAAGTCTCCTATCTCGGAATTGTAATCAACATGGGTGGACAAAGCGTCGACTGCGAAAGCGCGCAAATAGAGATCTTTAGTATCTGTGGAACCAATTCTAACACACATCCAGGTTTAGTTTCCGTGTATTGTAACAGTAGTACCAAGTGACTGCTTCCCTAATTGGAAACCTCACCGCATGCCCCTGGTATACAACATAATAAAACAAAAGTGTCTTAAGAAATAATTTGATTAACTCACATGAAAATAATTTCACTTTTTCGGGAATAGATTTGGGTTACTATATTTTTTTGTTGTATATATGTATATGTTGTATTCCCTCTTCGTAAAAGGGGACATCCACTTCGCTCATCTTCGTGCACATCATCACATGTTCTCAGGTTTAATGTGACTCCGTATTTATTTATTTATTTATTTATTTACGGACAAAGTCCATTATAAACATTACAATTAAAAGAAATTTTTACAAAGGAATAAAAAAATATAAGGAACAGAAATAAGCAGCAAAGACAGATGATAGATTTTTTAGATTAAGTAAAAAGCATAGGCTAACTATACAGATTCTTTAGCTGATTTGTAAAGAAAGACATCCTTACACCATAATAATCAAGATCTTGATGATCGTTCACCCGCCTGATCATTCTGGGCAAAGGCGACTGTGCACCATAATTGGTCCTGTAGTGACCGAGGAAAAGCATTTCATTATTTCTTAGTCTACGGGTGGGAACGTTAAAAAGAATCTTTTGCAAAATTTCAGGGGCATCAATGAGACAGTTCATAATTTTATACATGCAGATTATATCTGCAATGCATCTGCGTTTTTCAAGACTTGATATGCTTAAAAACCTCTCCATATCAGAATATGAATAGTCTCCTCTTTCCAATCCCATCTTCCATGCAATTTTTCTTATAAAACGATGTTGAACTGATTCAAGGCGCTTGATATGAACAGCATAATGAGGGGACCAGATTACAGATGCATATTCAAGAATAGGGCGAACTAAAGAGCAATAAAGTGTTTTAAGTGTAAGCATACTTTGGAAATCAGACGTAGTTCTATTAATAAAGCCTAAAATTTTTAAGGATCTGTTTACTATATTATCAAAGTGTTCCAGAAAAGTTAGTTTATTATCTAGGATCACTCCAAGATCTCTTATAGAGGTGACAATCGAAAGAACTTGGCCATTAAGTTTATAATCAAAAATAAAAGGATGTTTACATTTATGGTATGAAATAATTTTGCATTTATCGATGTTAAGTTCCATGTTATTAGTTTTGCACCAAGTATGAAATGCATTTATGTCTTCTTGGAGTCTGACACAGTCATCAATATTTTTAATTAGCTTAAGTATCTTGTTATCGTCAGCAAAAAGCCAGAATTTTGTAAAAGAAAAAACATTAGCAGCATCATTAACAAACAGATTAAATAGAAGAGGGGCCAAGTGGGCACCCTGGTATTAAGGAAACAATTTACAGACCTTATCTCACAAGCGGCGGGATTTTAAATTTTATCAGACATTTCAAACAACCCCCACGAAGCATACACAACGGTCAGGGTTAGTATCACGCATACGCAAAACTACTATCCCAGCGCTGCGATGGCAAGAAATATAATCAGAACGAACTTTCTGGATGTACTACGTATATTTTTCACTTTTGTTATCTCCAACTTGTACAGTAAATAAAACAATTTGCTGTTTTCAATTTGTTCCTATAAATATTATTTCTTTCTTAGATGTTTGCTGACGGGCTGCAGAGACACTTCCGTCTGGGCACGGGAGTAGAGCGCATGTTTCCACGACTAGGAGAGCTGTGGCGGCTGCACTCGTCCTTCCTAGCGCGGCTGAGGGCACGTCAGCGGGAGGGTCCTGTGGTGCCCACCATCGCCGACATCCTACTGCTGCAGTTCTCAGGACAGACCGCCCAGAGGCTCAAGAATGCTTATGGTACTTTGTGACACTAAACAGTAACAACATTACGTCCTGTGGCGACTGCACTTGGCCTTTTTAGTGTAACTACTGGCACTTTGAATCGCAATCGCGTAAGAAAAGCACTATATAATCTCCTGGCAAAGCCTGGCTACTCAGTTCTCATATTGCTAAATCTCCCCGTCCAAGCCCAGATCTTAGTAAGTATCGAGCTATCAGTGAGCGCTCTGACATCTTCAAGTTTAACCAGTGGCCCCCCGAAGATGTGACTTCTTTTGTGATATAAATCTCCACATTCATATAGAATGTGTATAAGTGTTTCATCATCTGCACCGCAGAACCTACATCAAGAAGTTTCATAATGTTGCATTCTGGCAAAGTTTTTATTAAATCGGCTCTAATGATAATCTTCAATTGGTTTCGGCTATGTTTCATTAGGTCGAAAGCAAACCTTTGCGAGTACTCCGTTAGTATTTCCTTCGCATGGTGCTGACCAGGTTCTTTTTTGCCAAAGCGTTATGCTCTGCCATGACCTAAGTTCAATACGAAGAGCACATTTGGGCAACCCACAGTAGGGCTCTGGGCCTATTGGGGCTGTATCAGCTCCCAGACTCTCCAATCCGTCAGCTGCCTCGTTGAAATAACAATTTAAATAAAGACCTAAGAAAAGATACTCGAGGGAGATGTGGGACATCCGAAATGGTCGTTTTTACTTCCGTAGCAATATATTATGTATTTGTTTAACCCACTTTTCTGGTTAAACTGTTTCTTTTTATTTTTATCTTAAATACAATTCTCATAACTGTCTATTCACATTAATTGACTCATGCAGATTCCGATTTCTTTATCCATTTCTCTGGAATTCAATTACATAAATACATGACTCAAGCCCCAAATATCTTAAATATTTTGGACCATTGAATCTCTGATCAATATAGTACAAACATCACCTCTAAAATTTTCTTCAAAAAAGTATGTTTGCATACGTCAGTGTGTTTTTTCCAGGGGAGTTTTGTAGCCGCCACCACGACGCAGTGGAGGTATACAAGGAGTGTGCGGGGAGAGAACCACGCCTGCCGCAGTTTGTGCGGCGCTGCCAGACCAACCCTCTTCTGCGCAAGAAGGGCGTTCCCGAGTGCGTGCTGTTTGTGGCACAGCGCCTCACCAAGTATCCGCTGCTCATCGAGCCGCTTATCAAGGCCGCCCGCGACGATCGCAAGGAGCAGGAGAACTTGCATAAAGCCCTGGCTCTGGTTAAGGTATTGATTCAAATCTCACTTATAGCCTTTACTCTCATCGAGGTATTTGACTACAGCTGGCTTATAGCCCTGGATCTTGTTAAGATAATAATTAAGAGCTCGCATGAAGCCCTGGCTCTCTTCAAGGTAGTAATCTAGAACTCGCATAAAGCCCTGGTTCCAGAACTCGTCTTTATATTAACCAGGCTTTCCCTACCTCTCTTTATGGCGGTAATGTAAAACTCTTTTAAAGCCCTTACTGTCATGAAACTTCTGATCTGTAATGTGACGACTAATAACTTTAGTCATAACGTAATAAATAATTTGTTGATTTTAGGAAATCCTGGTGTCAGTAAATGGGCAAGTTGCGGAGAAGGAAAAGGAGGATAGAAAACTAGAAATTTACCATAGAATAGATGCCAAATCTTACACTACCCACAGGGGATCCAAATTCAAGAAGTCAGACATTTTACAAGGAAACAGAAGTTTAAGGTATCTACTCTCTTTCTTATATTTTTCACAAAATTTGTTTGGCAATATTACAGTATCTGATAGTTTCTTAAAAAAATATTAAGTTTGGCTTTTGCTCTTCTGTAAACCTCGCAAAATGCAGATTCGACAGTATACATAAGGGTCATCGATGTATTTTAGATATCTGCTTATTATTTAGTAAGATTTTAAATATTTAGTGTTAGTTTATTTTTAAGCCTCAACAAAGGAACATTCGTGTTCTGAAACCGGTCAGCATATTAAATTTATGTTATTGATTCTACATATAGTATGGAAAATCACTATGTTAGTGCTTCAAACATTCATTCAAATAGATTTTGTAATAATATATTAATTATTTTTTACGAAATTCATTTCTCTTAAGACTGTCTTTGGAGTGTTATTAAATTTCCAATGAATATTTGCAGGTTTGAAGGTCTCGCAACACTAATGCAGGGTCGGAGCAAGATGCAGATGGTGCTAGTCATTGTGCTCTCGGATTGCCTATTCTTCCTACAGGATAACAATAACAAATATTCCTTCTTCACTCCAGACAATAAGGTTTGTAATAACCACAGACACCATACGTTCACTATAAATAGATAAATGTGACACTAAAAAACAAACTCCAGTAAGTTAAAGTGTAATAAAATAATAATAACAAATAATTAAGTTGTAAGTGAAACTGATTGACTAATTGAATAATTGTCTTTGAGTCACCAGTATAACAATATGAGTTTATATTGATTTTGAACTGTTTTCTTAGCAGAAGTAAAGCAGATGGCTATGTTTAAACCAATTATAATGTAAAACAACATAAGCCGTCATATTAACCAAAAATCTCAAAAATGACAGTGGCTAGATAAAGTCACGTTTGTTTTTTTTAGCGTCATAAATAGAGAAATGTAAAATTCACTGGAACCTCATTTTACGCGGAAATAGCACGGTCCAAAAATTTTGAACTTAATTTAACAATGCGTAATAGTAATAAAATTATGCTATTCAGTATAATTAATATATGATAGCGATAGTGAATAATATTTTAATGTTTTTTTAAAAAGTATTTTGATGGAAAAATGAAGGTACGATAAGTAGAATACAATTTTGTTTTTTTGGTATCCCGAAATGATTTTTATCAAGAAAATATATCCAGCATTGCTCTTTTTTTGAATGCTCTTTTTACACGATACTGTGTGCCATGTACTCCTTGTGTAAAAACAGGTTCCAGTGTATTTAACTAAATGGCACTCAAATACATGAAATGACGAAGTTCAGCCTTACGGGAAATTGGATGTAAAAAATGTATCGTTATGCTCGGTAAAAATAAGAGCATTTAATTGTACCTCGAAGTTTCTTAAAAATGTATGGAAAAAATAATAAATATGAACTACTTTGCATGACGTCACTAGTTTTTCCGAATCAACCAATGATAAGAGAGTTGCAATAGATTCCCAGTTTACGGTAAGTTAACTGACGAATCAGCAGAACTCATCAAGAAGAAGGGGAAGAGAACTTGAGATGTCAATTTTATGCTGTTCTATATCCACTCAATATCCTTTTTCTGGATTTTTACCTGAGTGTAATCATTGAGTCTCGTCCTCCATTCTGGTTCAATTTCATACTCAGAAATGTATTCTTCATTACAAAGTTAAAAACTGCACAATTTTTTTTCGGATGTTTTGATATGTATTTATTTATTCACAATTGTAGTTAGAATTACTTTACGGGTTGTTAAACACATTTACATAACGTAGACTGTAAATGCTTGGTAGAATAACATTACAAATGACAAGTTAATGAATAGAATGCAGAAAGCTGCCAAACTGCCGATATGTGCAGATAAATATGTCAATATTATGTGCAGAAGCCGTATTCAGCATGCGAATAGTACTGTAAATGGTGAATTCTTAGTGCGTAAAACAGTGCACGAAATCTTGGTCTAGTATAGTGTACAAACTGATCACTTTCAGTATATTCGGATTATATATACTTACAAAAGTCAGTTTATAGAAATGTTTTTCCAAGAAATATATGACAACGAGATTCGAGGGTGTTGTAATCCAGCATCCCTCCTAGAATTAATGATGGAATAATAATGGATACAGGAAAAGATAATAGGGCGCAAATATCGCTTTTGAACCATTTCTATTTCAATGATGTGGTTCGACTCCGATGAGCCCTAAATTATGGAACAGTATTCTAGTACGTATGAAGATCAGTGATTTAAAGTAAAGACTTCTCTGTAACTTGCTATTTCTCTTTATAGACGGGTGTCGTGTCTCTACAAAAGCTCCTGGTCCGTGAAAAGGCCGGAGCCGAGAGTAGGGGCATTTATCTCATCTCCAGTAATCCGGCAGACCCTGAAATGTTTGAACTCAAAGTGCATAAACCAAAGGACAAGGCGCAGTGGATACAAGCTATTAGGTTTACTTTTTTTTCTCCTCTTTTTCATTGTATCATTTTAACGAACTCCCTATAGATTTGGACATGCTCAAAATTGTTCATCGTTAATAACAACAACAAACCATCACGCCATTTCTCCGTATGGGTAGGCAGAGAAGATAGAATATTTCTTCTGGATTAGTTTGTTTTGACAGGTGCCGTGGCGCAGTTTGTTAGACGGCCAACTGTAAAACTAGCATCGCGGGTTCGATTCCCACCAGTTGCAAGAAAAAAAATGGTCCGAGCGTTGGGTGTATTTTTCATAACTTCCTTTCATATTCTCTCTTTCCTACCAGCTGACAAGCCTCTACATTATCTTAGTGGGTTATTCCTAAAAAAAGGCAATTAAAAACAATTTCAGTTTATCCAAATGTTTATAGACAACGACTGGATCTCACCTTCTAGAGAGTTATTGAGATTAACACATTACAACAGAGATGTAGAACATTTAGAAGGAAATATGTAAGTCTAGCCATTTACAGGGCCTATGACCTGTCATTGGCTGTTGGCCACTTCACACACTGTTTAACACCAATCACTTTTCCGAAAAGCTACTCCATTCCTCTTTAATTCGGTTTGTCAGGGAGTTATTTCTGGGGTCGGATGTGAAAGACGTAGTGTTCAATTTCTGTAGTGTTCAATAACCTCTGAGATATCGGTTTTTATTCATAATGAAAGTTGATTTCATGCTGTCACATTTTCTTATAGAGGTGCTGTTCAAATATGCCCTGAAGAGGATGATGAGAATAACACATCATTAAGTGCTGAAGAGAAACAGAGACTTCTAGAAGCCAAGCAAGAAAATATCCGCCACATTACAGGTAACTTCAATTTATATTCGTATTATTAATTTATTTAATCTTCCAGTTTCAATATCATTCTAGATCCATCATGTTTTCTCTACTCACTTTTCTATAGTTTACTAATTGTTCTGTTAATTCAGACAGTATTAACTAAATAGTAAGCAAATATTGTTGAATTCAGTATGTGATTTAAAAAAATAAAATGGCTCTTTTCAACATGATATAATACTTTTGCCATTCATATTTTTTCAATTATTTTTACTGTGGCCTTTCAGAATTTTGGTTACAAATTAATATCTTTGATAGAAATTTAATGCAATTATTAATAATATTAAATCTCTTTTTATTGGATAAAAAAACACTTTTTGGTTTTATTTTATATTTTAAACTTTTTATGACAGATGTTTTGCCGTACATGGGCGTTATCAAACTCCTGTGTGCAACAACTGTTAAAAAAGGTTAAGAATACAAAATGCAACTAAAAAAACTAGATTTTTTTGCTTAACATGTCCGCGGACACTTTTTCCTCATAGGATCCCCTCATATGGACACATTTCACAACTTTATTATTTTTTTGGAATACACTGGAACCTCTTTACACGGGGAATACATTGCACACAGCACCTTGTAAAAAAATAACCATGTAAATATATATATATATGTATAAAAGAAACAATGCTGGGTAGGTTTGCTTGTATAAAACTCAATTTGGGATTTAAAAAAAATTGAATTGTTTATCATCTATAGGACCTTAATTTTTTCCCCTAATATAACATGACATCAAAATACTTTGAAGAATCGTAACAAAGGGTATTCACTATCGTACTAAGTAAGTAAAAGAGTGTTGTACAGCATTCCAATAAAGAATTGTATAATTAATATGACCATAACGCATTGTTAAAATCTTTTTAGTAAATATATTTTTTTTACGGTGTTGTTTCGAAACGTAAAAAGAGGTTCCAGTTTCACTTCCGATAGGACCGTAGTTGATCGTTTGAAGTAAATCTGGTTCAACTAACATACTGAGACACTTTCGTTGCTGACAGTTTTTTGTAGGGACACAATATCTCCTACTTCAGTTTCTCTTAGGTTGTTGTAGCCATCGTTTCCTAAGTGAGAGACACGATTTTGACGGCATAACCGCAAACGTGTTAATGATTACACTTCATATGGATTTCCACAAGTTAACCACTTACTGAATAAACAATTCATCTTTTCATCGATTGATTCAATCAAAAGTTATTTCAGATTTTAATTTATGTTTTCGCTATAGCATTTTCTTTGTACTATTCTATTCTAATACTCTACTGTCGATAGATTATCTGTTTGTATTTTTAAATTCATAACCTTTTGCTGTATAACATATGGAGGTAAGTTCTAATGTATGTTGTGTTTTCCACTTTAAGAAGATCAGAAAACTAATTCGGAGCTAGAAGGTAAAATGCTACACCCCTAAGTAAATGAATAGTTTCAGATCTATGTGTATTTATTTTATATTGCATTGCCTGATTCTAAATTTTTAAAAAATAATGAGAAAGTTAACTGTTTTTTTTAATATGTGTGTAATCTTGCCGGATCAGACCAGGGAAGGCAAATCCCCCTAAATGTCATTTTAATTAGATAATTTAGGTATTAGTAAAGCAAATTAGTTCATATTTTTTGTAATCTTTAGATAAATATTTCAAATAGTTTTTTTGTTTTTCAAACTTATTATTTCAGAAATTGATTTATTAAAATTATTTTTTCCCGCAAAGGAATAATGATTTTGTGCTGCTCTTGTGCGGCATCAATGCACTCTTATTGCTTCCCTTGCTATGATAAACAAATCTGCGCATTCCAGGGCTGTGTAGTCAAAACACATACAAAAATCACAGATTTAAAATCGGAAAAATGGATCATTAATAGGCAATTGCTTTAATTAACCATATTTGATGTTAAAAGTGATAATATTTTCAATTATTAAAAAAGCCTAATTAGCTACAAACATGAAAAACCATTTTTCTAACGCTCCAGCACGAGCAAACGGACCACCCTTAGCGGAGCTCCAAGAGCCCATGGTGTTTTGTAGCAGTGGTACAGGCTTGCCTGCGTCACGTATGAAATTATCTCTCTCGCTGGCAAGTATATCTATAGCATCTGGAGTGTTCGAAACAATCGTATATTCGGTACTCTTTTACTTTATTACCGCGACAATGCGACACATTGGTAAGCTTTTGATGGTCTAGGCGATTTATTTCCAATTTCTGACAAATTTCTGTGCCCAATAAGTATTTATTATCTAATGATAAATTATTTTAATCGATACGTAAATAGGTAACAAATGAATATATTATATTTACGGGGATATGAAAGTTATTAGATGCAATGTTTACTAGCTACACATCACCGGGAAGGGAGAGTTAAATCAAAGAGATATCTTATCTTTCAAAATTTCGTAAAATATAATTTTGTCTCTTTAAAAACTTGGATTACTTTTTTTATTTCTTTTACTGTAGTTACACAAATTTCTTTAAATTCTTTCCATCATTGTTTTGTCAATGTGCATGGTATAGAAAACATTATTTGTTACTTTTGAGTTTTAGTAAATATAATGTGTAGCTACTTTGTTTAATGTGAATATTTGTATATTAGGTATATGTAATGTTTAATTATTATTTATTATTATTTTATTTTCAATTTTTTGTTTTTCTTTTTTTAAGGTAAGGCCACCCATCCTTACAAGGATGATTTGTGCCATAATATAGTGATTAATATTTTTTAGTTAAAAAATTAAATCATTTAAAACAATAAATTTGGACAAGTGCAAAACCACTTTTGGGGATAAGACTGACAAGATATGGGATGAATTTAAATTTTTAAATTTTTCCAAAACTGATTCCAACCAACAAAACTATTTTTTTTATCTGACTAAGTTGATCACAATTTTGCATGTTAAAAGTCAAGGGGGGACTTCCATTGATCATGGCCTCCTTTCCAGTTTCATCAGCCAATTAAATTCCTAAGATATTTTTTTCGTGTACATTTAGTAAATTTTTATAACTTAATTAGTGAAAACAAAAAAATCACATATAGGCATGGCATGATTACAACTATTATTTTTACCAAATATATTGTTTGAGAAATCATTTTCTTATTCTGTCTTTTGCATGCTAAGTATATCATTTTAAAATTAAGATAAATTAATTCAGTTTATTGATTATTAAACTCGATACTGTTAAATTGTGCCGATTAAAATTAAATTTGCAGTTAAAAAAAAATATTGACCCAAAAGTTTTTAAAGTCTCAAGTTCACATCTTTTATTTTATGAATACTATTTGTAATTAGAGTTTGTCCAAATTTTTGCTGACAACTGCAGGATTCAACCCTCTAGAAAGTTTATAAATATTCATAGACATTTCAACAGAGAAAGAAGATTAAGTCTACACGCTAACAGGGTTTATGACCTGTCGTTAGCCGTTTTTTTTTGTTAAACTGTAGCATGTCGAAATGTTTGTAGACAATGCTGAATTTCGCTCCTAAGTTTTATTTAGATTGAAATTTACTCCAACAAAGCGGGAAAATTTTTTGAAAAGGGAACATGGAAGTCTAGGCATTTAGGTACAGGGCTTATGAGGTGTCTTTGGCTGGTTTTAAGTGGTCACTCACGCAGTCAAAACACACTGAAATTGGTTGAAATTTCGACAACTGCATAGTAATTAGGGCTTCCAGTCTTGACACGAATTTGAGTTTCGGCACTGAGACTCGAAGACCAAGTCTTAAAATTTCGACTCTTTGAGACTATTTGATTCTAACGATATAAAAAATATTGAATGTAGTAAATGAATCACATTATAGCATACCTACCAATATTATTATACTTTTTATTGAAATAAATACAAAATATATCTAATTTTATTTCAACAGAGAGGGAAAACATTTTTGAGAAGGGAATATGGAAGTCTAGGCATTTACAGGGCTTATGACCTGTCATTGGCTGGTTTAAGTGGCCACTTTACACACTGTGTAACATTCACCATTCTGCCCATGTTTGAACATCCACTTTTCCTCAACTCTTCCATCTGTTGACTTTTGTGAAGTAAAAGAGCTGAAACCTCCCACAGTACAAAATATATCAACCAACTCTACCTATATCATTAAACACCCCTTGATCACAATAGCCTAACTAAAATAACATAACAGAAAAATGTTCTTAAATCATCAACTAGTTAAGGGAGAAATCAGCTAGCAACCAGCAGGTAAATTACGTGCTAGAAATGCGTTCTCTACCCACTAGAGAACATTCAAAGTCGCACTGTCGGTCTTGAAATTGAAAATGCTTGCATCTCGAAAGTCTCAATATTAAAAATGTCTCAAGACTCTCAAAACTTCGAGTCTCGATTCTTAAATGGAAGCAATTGATTTTCCTTGAGAGGAATGTAATTTTTTTTGCACTCGATGCGCCATTTATTGAAAGGCACATTTATTATTGGCATATGAGAACCGGCAAGAATTTAATTATATATATATTTTTTTAATACAATGATCCCCTGACTAGACTGGCGTAAGAAAGCGCTTCTTGGTCAATAAAAAAAACATGTAAAATTAAACCAAGAAGTTTGATTGGTAATTTGTATCAAAACAATTAACTGTGTCACTATCAAAAAAAAAAAATACAGGCGCCGTGGCGCAGTTGGTTAGACGGGCAACTGTGAAACTGGCGTCGCGGGTTCGATTCCCGCCAGTTGCAAAAAAAAAATCCAAGAAAGATTTTTTTCTCAATTGGTCTGGGTGTTGTAGTGTATTTTTCGTTACCTCCTTCCATATCCCCTCTATCCCACCCGCTGACAAGCCTCAAAGTAGAGGCTTAGCGGGTTGTTCCTTTAAATTTTTTTTTAAAAAATCATAAAATTTTTATGTGATTTTTCTCAAGCCAGGGTAGTCTGTGTTGTAATTCACCATTGTAATTGGGTCTCCTTGGGCCTGATGTGCTGCAAAAAAAAATTGTCATTGAAATAAACTAAAAAGCATTCTCTTCTTGATTTCGCACTTATCTGACTATTCAACGATTGTAGGTCTCCTACGTGACAAGGACTTGGAGTATGCCCTTTTGCTGGAGGAGAAAATGGCCCTGCAGATGCGGCTCCTGGCGGCCTCGGGCCTCTCCCCACCCCTAGTCCCCCTGGACTACACGAGGCTTGTCAGCGAGTCCCAGGATGCCCACGGAGTGTGGACTCATGTCTGTCAAGCGATAAAGGCAAGTGCTGTGAAATTTAGCTTGTAACCTCCACACCTCTCCCCGCTTATCTTCTTAAGATTAACTGATGAGTCTTATGGTACGATGATGTTTTAAGGATTCAGATCAGATTTTTTAATTAAAAAAAAACCTTTATTAGCATAAAAAAAAACAATATATACAGTAAAAAAATAGAACACTTAAGGTTGAACTTGCCAAAAAAGAGTCTGGCTCTTGTGTTTGGCAAGTGTAATTCAAATCAGTTTATTCTTTGTGTGACCAAAAAGTACAACTCTACCTACTACAAATCAAGCAAATACAATACTGTAATTATGACTCGTGCAAATTCAGAAATGATATTACATTTAAATGATCGCATTATAGCGCTTAGTGGAGAAGTAAATCAATTAAAGGATTTGATAGTTGAACAAGGCAAAATGATTCAGCTTTTACTAACTGCAAATTCTTCAAAACAAGGGACAAATCACTTATACGTTGATGCTGTCAAAAAGTTAAACAACATACCGAGGCATACTATCATTGTTACTTCAAATGATTCTAAAAATAAAATAAAATAAATATCAACAATTTTTTTTTTTAACCACTGAACTAATGATATTTTTAGGATCCAAAGGAAGTATGTGATATTATTTTTACAAATAAAAACACAAGAGTTACCTGTTTAAAACTTGAACCCATACTCAGGTAATCTTTGGGGTTGAAAAAATTAAGGCTGTTTTCTATGCCTCGAAAGGTGCCCTTTTTTAACAGAGCTTTACTTCCCACCCTGTTATTTGATGAGCCATGTAAGAGTTGATTCTAAATCTTTGTCTGCAGGAGGTGTCAGTCCTGGCGAGTACCCTGTATGCTTCAGGAACAAACCTAAGTCGGAGTATCAGCTCTGCGGGAGAGCGACAGAGTAGTGCATATGTGTCTCCAACACTTCCCCGAAGAGCCGAAACCTTCGGCGGTTTTGATAACCAGCATGGGAAAGGTAAATTTATATTTTTAAAATGTAGTCCTTATGCGTGCAAGACTCCACGAGCACCACTGTTATCTGTGGAATGTGGATGAACACCTGTTTGTCAGTTTGAGCCTTGTAAGTGCCACGCAAACTAATGCCGATGATTGGTTTATTAATTTGTACTTTGAGATTAATTGATGTGTATTTCCAGCCAACCCCAAAAAGCCAGAGCAGCTGGACACCGTGAGCATGGTGGAGCCGGCGGAGGTGGTCGGAGTCCACGCGTTGGATGAGGAGGCGCTGCGGGTGCGGCTGCTGCAGCACCTGGGGCTCGCCGCGCCGCCCCCGCCGCCCGCGCCGCCGCTAGAGGGCGCCCCCGACCAGCAGCTGGCCGCCTTCCGCCTGTCGCACTACGTCCACTCGCTCATGGCCGTTGTCTGGCAACAGCTGACCACCATACACAGGTGAGGGGGATTATATACCGACTTGTCATCTGCCAGGTCCATAACCTCAAAAGATGAGTCATTCTTTCGAGATGGTATTCGTACGCTGCCAGGAAGATGGGAGAAAGTAGTTGCTCGTGGTTAATAATACTTTCAATGACATGTTCTTTACTATTTAAAAAAAATGAATCATAAATTTTTATGAAATACCAGCGAGCACTTATTCAAGTCCCAATACAAAAATTGTAAAAGAATAAACAAATAAAATAAATAAATCTGTTGGGAAATAAGATATGAATAAAGGTCACTCGCTTTCTACTTGCGACCGACTTATGTTGTGGTTGCTGTGAAAATGTGTATATTGGCCAAAACTGTAACCTTTGCAATTGGCAACAATTTCCAGTTACGCGCGCCCACTTTGTTTAAAACCATTCACAGCTAGTGTTGACATTTATTTAAAGCCCTTTCATCAAGATTTTGCTTTTCTTTTGATACACTTAAATTCTTCTGAATTTTTTTTATTTAATTGACCATTTTACCAAGAACAGAATCTGTGCGCATGTGACAGTGTGGTATTTACGCAGTCTAAAAAGTTAGACAGGATTTGGTTAAAATCACGAAATATTATAATGACAATTAAAATTGTACGAATCACGTAATATGGTTTGTGTCTGACTGAAATGTTTACGAATGTTTATTTCTGTTTACAGCTTGGAGGCACAACTATCTGCGTGTAAATTGGGCGGAGAAGCGAGCAAACCCTTCTATAAACACAACCAACAGTTAGAGGAATTAAGAAATTTACAGGTATGGTATATAAAAATAAAATATTACACTAGAATAAAAGTTTGAACAATAGTATATCGATACATAATTTTAATTATAGGATCGAATTGATACATAGTAGCAAATATATTTGAGCATATTTGCTCGGTAGATTGTCATCGTAATCCTTCTAACACTAAAGCTAACTATAGTAGGGCCAATTTAATAGGTCACATTTGACACTTCATCAAAATTCAACAACACAACCTTGTAAGGGCGGTAGTAAAATATTAGTTATTTTTTTGAATTTAGAACTGCACAATTGCTTAACTTTTTTCAATTACGATTACATATTTATTGTAATAATGACAAAAAAAGGTAATTTTATGATTTACTTTCACTAATAAACCATTCTAAACATAATAAACTTTTTCTGTTCTAAACGTCGTTACAATGTTGCATCAGTGAACCCTTTTTCTTTTTAAACACTAGGGATGTTACCCAGAAAAATCGAATGTTGATAGTTTTGTCAAATTATGTACATATCTTATTTTGTTCCTTAAATTTACGATAGATAAGAATAATGGGACATGGATTCGACTTATGATTTTTAAAATAAAATTACAGTACCTATAAGTACTTTTTCATAGCATCTGAATTCAATTCACATATATTATGTTTGAAGTTCGAATCGATTCATTCACTTTAATCGATGTTTTTAAGCAGGTTACCTCACTATGAAGCTAAAACCGACAAATGTCAAATGTGACCTATTAAATTGGCCCTACTATAAGCGTGGGTTGAGACAGAATAATATTCACACTCCACAGCCTACTTGAATGCATTTATGTCTGTTCTACAGGACAAACTGTCAGAGGAAAAGTCTGCCTGGGCCGTCCGGCACGAGCAGGAGTCTCGGGCCCTGTCGGAGAAGGGAGAACAGCTGGCGCTGCTGCAGAGGACCCTGGCCTCGCAACAAGAGGACGTGGAGCAGCAACGAGAGCGCCTGTACCGGCGGCTGGAGGCTCTGGCCGCCAAGGGGCTGTTGGCAGACCCCTCTGGTAAGTTACTCTCAGGAAGTCCTGACAGAGTATGTAGTTAGGAAGTGATAGATTTTATTGGAAAAAAGTCCTGCACCAGATGGAAAAGTGATAGAAGAAATGACGTTTGCAAGTCAAATGTAAATTTGTTGCAGTCTTAAAAATGGCAAAGTTGCGTCTTGATTAAGTGTTTTAGGTTCGTTAGCTTAAAACTCTATTTATTTTCCACTAACTGTTTAAGCTAGCTCTGAATTAAATTCATGCAAAAGGATTTCAAACAATATTTTGATTTTAAATAAATTTACAAGTACTTTTATGACTGTCGTACTTTTTACTTTGTGTGGTTTATTTCCAACACTTTTGGGTGCAGACCAGGTTACTGTGAACATGTTGTTTTGAAAAAGAATACGCAACGGGCCAGCTATTTCTCAAACATTGAATGACCCTTGTAAGAATTTAATTGATTTTATTCAGTATTTTCAAATAGTAAAAGTAAAAGTATTTTTTTCCTTATTTATGAAAAAGGTTTCTTTTTTCTCCAGTTGATGGTGGTAATAGTATCATTTTATGTAAAAAAAAAAAGTTACTTAAGTACTCTGGGAAATTGGACATTAAAAATGATTCCTTTCGCGCAGTAAAAATTAGAGCATTAAATTTTTCGTCAGTTTCTTGAAAATGTATTAAATAAAAAAATCTTACTCCACACGTTTACAATACAGTGCGTTGAACAAAAAGCCTTAACATAAAAACATATCATCATTTAAAAAAAAGCAATCCCCTTGTCCGAAATGCAATTTTTCGCATCGCACGTTCATTGCACACGACATCTTCAACCCATCAAATTACTTCTTTAACAAAACATCTTTGTTTTAATGTACGTAAGGTTGGAGTACATCATAATCAGTTAGGCTCTAAGTAAAAGAGCCTCAAATGATAAATCATGCTAGCCGGACGTCATTATGTAACCTTGGGGGAATGTTTTGACCATAAACGATGATGACTCACTAGTCTGATTTTTATGGTGCCTCGTGGATGAAGTAAGATAAAGGGAGCAGCGAGCAGAGTATTTGTATCATCGATCATCGTATCTACTCTTGTTTCACTCCGGTTAGTCATTAGTTCCCTTACTACCCTGCGTTTTGGCATTAAGCACGTATGTACCTACCTAATATTGAATAACTTCGCAATTTTATCAAAATTTTAAAAGACATACCCACGCTTATTTTTATTACTAGTTTTTTTTTCAAATTTAGTAACGTGCTATAGGTATTTGATTTTGATTGTTAAACTCTAGCAGCATTGGAGTATATGAGATGGGGGTACCAGCACACTGTATTGCCTGATAAAATCACTTTACAATAAAAGCTCAGCAATTGTGAATTTTTACAATGAATTATCAGATAACTTCCCAGTTCGAAAAGGCGTTAGACAGGGTTGTATTTTGTCTCCAGTCTTGTTTAATATATATGGTGAATATATCATTCGAAAGGCACTTAACGGCTAGACAAGTAAGTTCACAATTGGAGGAAGGAAGTTATCCAACCTGAGATATGCTGATGAAACCACACTTGTTGCATCGTCGGAGATTGAAATGAAAGAACTAATTGACCGAATAGAGGCTGCTAGTTCAGACCTGGGACTCTCAATGAATATGAGCAAAACTAAGCTTATGATCATTGATCGAGCTAATAAAGTACCGCCATTATCCTTACTGCGCAACTTAGAAAGAGGATCTAGGTTCTCTCATCAGCGATGGCGGTGGGTGTGATGGTGAAATACGGCGACGTATAGGTATTGCCAAAAGTGCTATGAGTCAGCTGGTGAGGATTTGGAAGAATCGCAGTATAACCATTAACACCAAAAAGAGACTGGCGGAGGCCTCAGTTTTCTCAGTGTTCATGTACGGTGTGGAGTGTTGGACACTGAGAGAATCTGAAAAGAAAAAAATTGAAGCTTTCGAAATGTGGTGTTGGCGGCGAATGCTGCAGATTCCGTGGACCGCCAGACGTACAAATGCATCTATACTCCGGGAACTGGACATAGGAGAAAGACTAACATCCATGTGTGAGAAAAGAATCCTGCAGTTGTTTGGGCATATTTCCAGGGGGAACTCCAGGGGATAGTTTGGAGAAAACTATTCTCCTGGGAAGTTTCGAAGGGACAAGATCGCGTGGACGTCAACCGACAAGATGGAGCGGCACAGTCACTGAATTATCAGAATCATCACTGACAAATGCCTATAGAAGAGCACAAGACCGTTCCAGATGGAGGGAGACTGTCCACAGACGAGCCATGCCTGGAGTCAGGCGTAATCACCATCCTCAGACATGAGGCACGGATTGAAGAGAGAGAGAGATTGGAGTACAAAATATATTGTAGTTTCATTAGAAATTTAGTAGCAAAACCGCCACTGGAGTCTGAATGTTGTATGTAAAAGGCTTGTAACTTTACTCGCGTATAAAATATTCTGGTATATTTCATTGTGTATAATCCTGTACCTGTGATGTAAACGCTCTTGTTATTTGACAGTGGCTACCCAAGAAGAGAACTCCGGAGGAGGCAGTGCAGTATCGTCTCCCCTGAGTGAGACGTCCCCGACCGATACTCACAAAAGGAAAGATTCCAAGTGGAAAAGTAAGGTTTAGTAATTTGTTTATAATCTTAAGCCTTATCATAATTTGTGTTGTAGTATATTATTTAGAAGTATGTATGTTATTTGGAGTAAACAAATAAATGACTATCCCTTTAAAGTGAAATATCAACGTACAATATAAGTGAGATAAAAAGTAATGCAACTCCCATATAAGAATATAAAAAAAACCTCACCATTGGATTGAAACTATGATCTCATCTCAAATCGAATGTTTAACTTCACTGCATTTACAATATTTTTAAATATTAAAAAAAATATATGTAAATATAGATATAAATTTATATGACTAGAATTAATTTTGATTTAAAGGAAATGTATTATTTGCTAAAACATTTCATTAAAAATTTATGATTAAACGATAAATTATTAAGTCAAAGAAGCGATGATTATGAGTTGTTGGGCGCCAGCTATTTAACTATGAATAACAATATTATAGTTTTGCATTTGCTTTTTTATTAACACTTTATATCCCGGAGCCGTGTAAACACGTGATTATATAACCATATGTTGTGTCCCGCTCCCATGTTTTCACGTGGTTTACCAGCTGTCTAAAAAAGTGCATTTTATTGACATCTAGTGACTTTTATTTGTACTTTTTCGCTGCAAGTAAACCGCATGAAAACACGCGACCAGGACACAACGCATGGTTATTATAATTACGTGTTTACACGGCTCCGGGATACGAAGCACAAAAAAAAGGAGTGAGGCGCTGTATATGTGCGAATATTGCAATTCGCAATGTGGCTCTCCATAAAGGCCAATGTTGGCAAAACTATCATACAAAAATGACTTTTTAATTATTTTAAATAAATATGAGAAGTTTGAATTGATTTAACCCAGTATTTTCATAATAATGACACTTTTAAGAAACCCTTCACAAAGCATGAAATTTTACAAAAATGGGCCGGGCACAGACTAAATTCTATGTGTATTCAGCCGGTGCTCAAAGTGTTAATCCTTTATTGTAGTATTTTATTAACCCCTCCACAAATTTGATGATTAGACTGAATTCAAAACTAGATTATTGTTATTCTTAGTTGAATAGCTAGCGCCCAATAACCCTAAGCATCCCTTAATCATTGAATTTATTTTTATTTACTTTTTTCGGGTTGTCCAATAATAATGATTAAATTTCCAGACCAAACTGCTTCTTCGGCGGGTGGCAAGCAACAGCCACTTCCAATAAACCTCATCAGCGCCCAGAACCAGCAGAAGATCGTCACCGCCCAGAACCTCTCCATCAAGCAGCAGCTGCCGCTCAAACTGGCCTCCAAGCTGAGCAGCGGCAGCCCCAGCCCAGCGGCGGCCTCCGGCCTCGGAAACCAGCTGCTGCCGCTGCGTCTGAGCCAGGGGAATCCTGTCGGGCAGCAGGGCGCTGGGGACAGAAGGCAGGGGGCCAATCAGGGGTACCAGAGATTGGTCGACAATGATGTGAGTATTATCAACTACAAACACAATGAATTTTTCTGGCTTACTATCGTGTTACAGTATCCATCATCAGGGTCATCAACAGAGCATGGTCACCGTAAGTCGCCACAAGAATCCTATGTGCTTCAGGGGTGCTATTCTGAACCACTTGTGGCACGAAAAAACAGTTTTTCTCGTGTAACTCGAGATAATACGGCCTCGAGAGCGTTTGGAATACCAGCCAAGCTGCAGATTAAAAAAAAAGGTTTGCAGTAACCAGCAGACTCTTTTTTTGGCATGAAATTTGACATGTTTAACATGGGGGGGTAATCATTGTTCTGCAGAGATAGCCTGCCCATCTATCTCCGTGACAATGTCCTGTCCCACAAATTGCACGTAGACAATAATCAAGTCCTGGGACAAGACAATATTATATTGTCCACGTGTAAATGGCCTTTTAGAATCTTATTATTTTAGTTTCTATAGAGTCCCTTCTCTTCCTACATGCCTTTCCTTTTTTCTCGGTGTCCATGTTTTTTTACTTCATATGAAAGTTTTGAATTTTGTTTTTCCAGCAATCTCCAGTAAGTTCACATAGTCGAACAGGCAGCAGTCCGGCTATGATGGGATTCACTGCGGCAGGAACGCCTACCAATTCCTCTAACAAAGCTACCAGGTATGTATTGAAATGGCTTTTAAAATGTTTCTATATATCCGGGCGGATAATGAAAACAATTCTGAGAAATTTCCATGAACTTTTTACTCACGATAGCTACTCTCGGGTTAAAATCCTGAAAAAGGAAATCAAACTTCGATAAGACCACCTCGTTGTGTAGAGGTTGGCGCGTTCACCCACCATTCTTGAGCTCCCGGGTTCGACTCCTGGCAGGGACGTAAAATAATTCATTGTTAAATAATAAATACTTATTTGCCACAGAAAAAGCATTTTATCAGAAATTGGAGTTAAATAATCTATAGATCTATACAATCACATAGTCGCGAAAATGTAGTAAAAGAGTACCGAATACGCAATTTTCTCAAACGCTCTTTACGTCTCACTCTCGATGCTAGATATTATACTCGCGAGTGAGAGAGACGATTTCACGTGTGACACAGGCTAGCCTGTACCACTGCCACAAAACGCCTCTTGGAACTCCACTTAGGGTAGATCGTTTGCTCGCTCTGTGAGCAAATGGGTTTTCATGTTTTCAGCGATTATATTTTTAATATTTTCACATTTGACTTCAACTATAAAAAATTTAAGCGATTGGCTATGAATATTCTATTTTTCCAATTTAAAATCTCTCAATTTTGCATGTGTAATGACTATACAGTACTGTAATGCGAGGATTTTTTTGGCACAGTAAGGGAAGTGTTAAGTGAAGAACATTTATGAGAAGAGACTATTTAAACCCGGACATTTACACAGCTTATGACCTCTCTAAGTTGCTAGTTAAGATGATCACTTTGCTCATATTCACACTCAGAATATTGTTGATCAAACCAAATAGTCCAAGAGAAGCATAAAAATTGACAATTATTTTCAGATGTTTCCTTGTAGGTAAATTAATTCAAGAAGAGCAATTTACTGGTGATTGTTGATTAAGAGTGTGTAATGAAATCAGAATCCTGGGCAAGTGTTTTCGACTCGATTGATGCTCTCAGGTCCTCCTTTAATCCCTGAGATGGTTTACACAAAACATATCTATTTTTTTTCTTTTCAATATTTGTTTTTACAACTGGTTTTACACTTCAGTATTTCATTGTCCTTGGACTAGCCACCTGAAGCGTCAGACTGATTACCTTACCTTCCTGTAACAAATGACCAAGATGCATTGCGTTTCATTTAACAATGCAGTGCCCTATGCACCAATGTGAGCAGATAAGGGTTCGATGATGATAATTAAGTCCAGCAACTGTGTAAAAAGATTCGATTATATTTCAAATTTTATTGAATTTTATTTAACATTTGATTTTTTAGAACCAATACTTATCCAAAGTTACCCGAACGCTTCAGAGTACGAAGTCCGGATTCTCCGATACAAGCTGTCAACCTCTCTCCCACTCTCATCAGTCAATCTCAGGCCACCGCGGCATCCACCAATCAGGTGACGGACGAGAACCGGCCTCCTCATCAGAAGGAAGAGGAAATCATATTCTTCTGACGCTCATCCTTCAAAGCTTTCTTCAGTGACCTGATCAAGACAAAGGTATGTCTTATTCTAAGCAGAAAAATAAAAAAATATATAGTATCTAAAGTTTTAATTAAATTGCGGCTCTCTAATTATTATAATAATGTTTATTTGCTACATGAAAATAGTTCACAATCTACTACCTACCTTTTTTTTTAAACACATTTCTTATTGTGATATTATTTCAATGTAATGTAGAATTTAAATAAAGACAAGTGATACTTAAATACACAAATTTTAAATAACCAGACACCAGTTTCATCACTTTTGAGACTGGTATTCTTATTATGAAATTGATTATATTTACACAAAAACAGTAATCAATTTTGTCTGAAGAACCTTTTTACAGGGTGAATAGATTTCTCTGAAATAAATACTTTCTGCCTAACTAGGCAAAATACATACATTTTTTATACAGGCATAAATGATTTGCCTGTCGAGACTAATAATAGTATGTTCATGTTATCTATGATCCATACTATATAATTACATATATCATGTTTAGTTTACATAATATTACATCTTACACCCGTCACTTCCCCTTTACTCGCGCATCCTTTCATACACGTCTATTATTTTGACTTTTTATATCTATGAAATTCTTTTGAAACATGCAATTTCTCTAAAATTGTGCTAACTTTCTTATTTATAAACATGTTTAACACGTTCATGGATATTTTTATTTCATTAGTTATACTAATATGGACACATATCATAACTTTATTATATTTCACTCCCGATTGGACCGCAGTTTATTGGATTGAAGTAAATCTTATTTGACTAACATACTGTGACACTTTTATCGGTGACTATTATTTATAGGGACACAGTATGACGTAGGCTACAGGCATCATTTTGCTACTAACGTCTTTTGGACTGACAGCTATAGCCGTCATTTCCTAAATGAGAAAACATGTTAAGCAATTTTTCTCAATGCTCCCTTTCCACATTCCAGCAACCGATTTTTCACAAGTTTCAAACACTCAACTGATTTTTCGCAAACATTTAATAGATCATTATTAAAAATAATTTCTAACCTATTTTTACTTTTCAGGATAAATAACGCCCCTTCCCGTCGCTGTAATCACTGCCCCGCAAATTAGAAAGCAAATCCCTTAGGAAATATATGAAAAAAAGACTCTAGCTGCCCAGCATTTGTGTTGTGGATTGAAATGAGCTGAGAAATGAAGAGACCAAAACTTAGAATGCTATTTCTAAACAAATTATACCATGTGTCTTGAGAGAAGCGTTTCGATATGGAGATTTAATAATTATCATTGATTTATTTCAATTTGACAATGTACTATTGTACTGCAAGCACGTTACAGTACACTGTTAAAAAATATTTTTAAATTGTTAAATTTCGATGTACTATCACACACGAATAATAAAAATGACACAACTTAAACTTCTTAAAATCAAATGTAGCTATAACTCGGTTTATTTAATCCTATGGTGTTCTTCATTTCAAAATGTAAATACATAAATCTTAATAGATAATGTTGGTGATAAAAATGATAAATAACTGATGCGCCATTATTAAAATTTTGCCATATTAATAAAATTTAAATTAATTTTATTAAAATTTTATTTATTTTTAAACAATTCCAAAACAATTTAGGCAAGACTATAAGACTTTCAAGGACACTTCTACTCATGGGATTATTTCATACAGACACATATCGTAACTTTCTTATTTTCTGGGATATTTCACTTCCGATTGGACCGTATTTAAATTAGTGTTCAATTATTTTTTCAATCATATTATTTCGACACTGTGTAAAGAGAGGTTTCGGTGTATTTCACTTCCAATTAGACGGTAGTTGTTAGATTGAAATAAATATTATTTGACTAACATACTGGAACACTTTTGTTCCTGACTGTTTTTTATGGAGTACTCCTCAATATCTCCTACCTTATAATTACTTCAGTTTCACTTATACTGTAGCTGTCTTTTCACTACCGATGTCCTTTGGCTATAGCGGTTATCTCCTAAATGAGAGGCACAATTGAACGGCTATAGCCGGCATTACTGCCAACGTGATAAGGTTGTGTAGGATAAATACAAAAAACATATTCTAATGTAAACCCAAATAACAATTTATAAAAATAAATCCAATTTTGTATGATGTAAATCCGTTGATTTTACGAATATCACAAGATGGTTTTTGATACAAATCAGGGCTGTCCAAACCAGATACGATCCCGGGTCGATCCGAATAAATAAATAGATTTGAGGGTCGCAGAAACAAATACTTATTAATCTTTAAGGATTAAAAAATTACAACAGGGATGGAGTATACCTTAAATAAGGGAATATGGAAGTCTAGGCATTTACAGGGCTTTTTATTTTAGTTGTTGCCAGACGCAGTGTGTGTGTAAGTGACTTATCTGAGACTGATGATCTATATTTAGATTTTTTTAAATTCCTAGTTGAATGCGCACTTTTCACAAAGATAGGTACTGCCCATCATGGACCCCATTTTCAAGCCAAGATTCGTTAGTTCGAAGAAAGAAATACACAGTCCACCAATTCCCATAATAATAGTAACAGAAAACTTGTTGCCATAATATGAATAAATATTTCATTAATTTATTTGGGATATCATTAAAATAAAATAATCTTTTATGAAATAAATTTTGTAAAAGAAAAATTTCGTATTTGCGGTAGATCAAAAATATGTTGCGGGTCTACAAATATAAGCTCGGACAGCCCTGATATAAATGCAAAAATTTCCATCCTATATCCGTGGATGTTGGCTTACGCAACGTAGCCTGAAATTCTGAGAAAACAAGTTAGGTGTATTATATAAATCAATTTCAGCTATAGTGGTGCATCAGTCGCATAGCCTTTTATCATCGATATGTCTAATACTCCTATACAAAATGTATATCAAATTTGTCATCTTGACATAAAGAATGTCACTTTTCGAGTTGTGTCATTATTATTTTCTGGTGTGTTTTATTTGTAATATTTATAATTTATCCATGTACGAAATCATAATTTCTAAATACATTTTATAATCAATTATGTATCGGAACATCTAATTTATATTCATTTTATAATTTATTATACCTACGTGTTGACTATAAAAAACTTAATTAAATAACGAAAAAACTCGAAAGATTTTTTTTGTGTTTTCTTTTTCTAAGAACACATTCCATCGTGTAATAATTATGTAACAAAGAATTTTAAGTATTTATTGTACCAAAGTCGAATGTTCATTTTATGAAATATTTTAATTTTTTGTAACGTTTTAAATATACCTAACAATGGGAATCAAAATTTCTTACCTCATACAAAAACAATAAAAATGTTAAAATTTCAAATTCTATTACGTATAAAAAAATGCACAAAATTAGCGTATCCGTTACAAATTCTATTTATTCCATATTGATTAATGAAAATTATTTTTCTATCACAACTACAAGTAACTTTCATAAGAATCATTGTGTAGTTTAAAAATTAAATGAAAATTTATTTATTATCGTGTTATAGTACAATAATTATTGAAAATTTGTAAATGTGTTTAAGAAATATACAAATTTCTGCTCTTAAATTTGAAGTACAAACAATATTAGATTATTATTTTTGCTTTTTAAGTAAACAGGTATTAAATCATGCAATTTCTCTGCAAAGGCACTTCCATTGATGTAATACATAATTTTCTATGTGATCTAGACTTTTTTGTAAGTTCATTTTGAACCACTACTAGTTTCGAAAACTCGAAAACAAGTGGTTTTATAACAAAGTATATGTCGTTTCAATAAATAATATCAGTTTCATTTCAAACAAGTCATTTATTTTTGTATTGAAATATTTTTATTTATATGTATTTCTTATAATTTAAATTAGATCTGCATAGTGTTTTAAATAAAAGCAATAAATTCGGAGTCATTTTGAAGATAGTAATGTTTTTTGTTTGTATAAGTATTTAATTTTAAAAATGTAATCGAACGTAGTATGTATTAGGGTATTAGAAGCAAACTTCGAAATCTCCACCAAAAACAGAAAATTAGTTATTGATGCCAAAATAAACTATACAGAAAAACCTACCTACCTAAATAATAGCATTATTTAAAACCGTCTCTAAATCTTGCAAAAACAGATTTCACCTGTACTACTTGACAGCCCAAACTAAGCATTCTCCATTGAGTTAGTGAAGCATAATTAGAAATCTCACAATTCCTTTTTCAAAGTTTTTTGCAAATATCTCAGTAAGTCCTTCAATGGAAATTTCTTAGTTTTCTTCTAATACCCGCATATGTATGTATTTGTACTTAGATTTTTTTAAAGCAGTGGCTGTCTGATTTAAAATATAGTTCTTTCAGCAAGAGTTGAAGTGATCCATGCAGTTTTCCAATACGTATCAAAGGTAACAAAACCTCAAGAATGTTCTTAACACATCCTACTATGCCAGAGTACACTGCCAAACCTACGAGAAACGGGTAGAGTATACTCTATGCAAATGAAGATTTAAATTGAGATAATCTTATCTCTTACAAAATCGAAGCCAGACAAACAGATGTTTCTCAGTAACGCTCGGCAACGATAGGTCGGTTACGAGTGTTGAATTTTGTAAATGCATGTGGCTTCCAAAATTAATTTCAAGAGGTTCTGTAATCGTTTTGGTGAATCGATGATCAGTATCATCTCAGTCAATGAAGAATTTACTTCATTCTTTTCCTCAATCCGATGAAGTACATATTATGTACTCTTGGATTGTCATTTTTCTGTTCAAAGATGCCAAAGTTACTAGATTTACAGAGAGCCCTTTCGAGTAACTTTCTTGTTTGGTAATGAATTTTTTTTCTTCGTATGTAGGCACCGCCAGGGAGACTCGAGTCCTCAGATGTGTATGATGGGCAAGCTACTGAGCATGTATTATTTGCAATAACTCTTGTTAAAAAAGCTATAAATATGAAGCAGTTGTCAAATCTGAAGTGTGATTTATTTCTCGTAGAATTCAAATGGGAAAAGACTGTTGTTTATTACATGTATTTAGTGACATTTAGAAAATGTATTTAAATAGAAGGCAATACCTTCCACAATAATGTAGTCTCATTTGTCAAAGTACAAAATCCTAATTAATATTACTTAAGTTATTTCCTTCGCAAACATTGGGATCAGATATAAAAGTGAGTAAGATTGGATTAGCCCAGAAATGTATATCTATTTGTTTCGATGTGAAGACTTGACAAAACGTGACATCGTTCTAATGTTGCCAAATTGTTAGTAGAATGTCTTAATAATGTTACAAATAATGTATAAATTCTAAGTACACCGATCTACGCATTATGCGCAATTTAGTTAAGATCTTAATGGTTGTTAAAAATTAGGTCGGTACTCAAATCTGCTATCATAAACAAATTAACATATAGAATAACAACTTAAATTATTAGGATTTGAAATTGACAAATATTTATTTGTATTTTAAATACTCGTACTTTTACATTTCTCACCAGAGGAGCTTGTAATCGAAGCGGAAACTTACTATTTTTACTAACCAGTATCAAAACGCAAGTATTCAACACAACATGTGAAAAACCTGCGATCAATTTCCATATCCCAGTTTAAAAGTAATTTTCCTTCACATTTCTCATAAATATTTCAATGCCTGTGTCAAAATACTTTTTTACAACATTCATACCTTTCTGCAGTTCTTTTTTCTCATGTTTTAAATTATCAATTTAATTATATGACACACGTCTTGCCTTTATCCGACTCTTAATGGTGCGTAGGGTACTGGTAGTTGAATCCTAATTGTCGTGTGATTTAAATTTTAACAGGCCTTTAAAATCCTAACCCAAGTTTTCAACAACTGCCTTCATTTTAAAATCATGATCGTTTTTTATTCGAAGGATTTTATTAAAAATCTAATGATTTGTCATCATTTATTGCGCATTTGTTTTCCTCGTTTTTGCATTTATTTATTTTATCGATCCACTTATTAAGTAAAAATATTTTTTAATTGTTTCCAGTACTTAATATTGCAAATGATCTCAATTTTAATTTCGTCATTTTCTCCATCGTTTATTTCTGTTTTTTTAAAATTATTTATAATTAATGTACATAATTATTTCAAAATTGTTCACAAGAAATCTCAAGACAAAAGTGCCAATAAGATGCAATCTTAACATGCAATCTTAATATCTTTACTGAAAAGCAATCTATGTAAATTTAAAAATTGAGCTGTGCTTTTATTAATTTGTGTTTTTTTTTTATTAATCTAAAATATTTTATATGCATATATGATTTAGAACCTCTATAAAACTAATATCTTTAAGAATAAAACATTTAATATTTTGTATATAGTAACTTTTTTAAACTTGGCTGTCCAAATAGATGTTTTTCTTTTGGCCCGGTTTATTTTTTAGATAAATTTGTCATTTTACATACATGTAATGTTGCAGTATTTACTTCATTATTAATCAGTCCTCACTTAATTTAATTTTACAGTTCTGGGAAAAAAATAAAATTTATCAAATTGGAGCGAATGGACAGCGAAAGAACGGCTTTAAAATATTTATGGTGCGAATGTTGATGGTTGCAGAAAACAGGAAAGACAGAGTAAGACATGGCATGACCAAATCCAACAAATGCTTGATTATGGATGTGTGAAAAGTTGGAGTAGTCGGCGTGCATGCATGAGTAGGTGTATGAATGTATAAGCGAGGTATGTAGGCAAAGACAGATTGATATGGCATTCTATCCTCTGCCTACCCCGAAACGGCGTGATGGTTTGTTTGTTGTAATCCTCTGCACATAATGCCTACTTCTTTTTCAAATAACTCTGTTTAATTTATGAAATCCTCCGATAGTTATTTATTTGGATAGCCAAACTTACGGATCTAATAATAATGAAGAATCCTAGCACGCTGTTTGATCCTACGATTTGCATTTAATGAACCGAGTGGTAAATACAATATTTATGGTATTTTTTTAAGGACTTGTAGAATTTCTTATTTTAAAACCATAGATTTGTATTGGAGTATGGAGATATATGTATAGACACTTGTTACATATACTGGCTGATAAGTATTTTTATATTAACTTAAGTCACTTGTTAATACCAATAATAAATTGTTACTCTAATATAAGGTTATTTCTCTTAATGCATAAGCTATACTACAATGTTTCATGAAATGTTGCTTACATGTCCCACACTCTCCTAGTAGCACCAATTTTATAATTCTCCTTTCAGTGGCTTGTACAAACGTACAATCTTTTTATCAAGCCTTTAACATTGCTAAATCTGCAATATTATGGCTGTCAAAATAAAAAGATCGACAAACTTCATGAAAATTCTAAAAAGGACAAATGTTTTATTTTCAATTTGAGAAATCCAAATGTAAATATATTGTTAGATTTTTTTGGCTGGATGGCTACAAATTGACGTAAAACTACAAGGGATTAAAATATGCTCGCTTTATTCTGTATTATAAATTCAAAATTACCTGACACCTTTAATAAAGAAATTGGTAATTGTGAAAAATTTATATTATTTTTAATAAATTGTCCTGTTTTCTCACACGAGATACTTTTACAACAAATCAAAGTATTTGAATATATGAGATATAATTGCATTTCTGTTTCCCAAATTAAAAACATTTTATTTTCAAGGAAACAAAAAATGAAAGTGTTCTTATCTAGGAGTGGTAAATAATGTCCTTCAATAGCGGTGGAAATCCACAAAATTTTCATTTTGATCAGTTTTGCGAAAATAAGAGGGAATAAATTTAGGATGAGCGGTGTTAAGATAGTTGTGCGGTGCCTTCGGTAAAGTTTAACATACTCCTTTCCTTGCATTCCTCGTAGATACATCACGTGTACATAGGACTATCTGTCCGAGGACAATCTTACTGATATCTGTCTATTTTCTAACATTTTAAATATTAACACTTGAAGCCAAATTTAGTAGACATTTTGAGTATCTTATTCTACCGATAGATTGAGTTTCTCTACTGAAGTTGAATCACCTCATTTCAGCTTTAGAAACTAATTGACATTCGAAGTAGCTGAAAAATTCGAGTATTTTTTATTTATTATTGTTCCATAAATATATATTATACAAAAATGTTATATTGTTATTCATTATTGTTGTGAATACGTGTATTTCAATAAATTAAATATTAAAGTGTAAATAAATCTAGTTTAGTGTCAGACTTGACTTACGTAAATTTGAATTTCCAGTTTGAAAAATATTTTTTATTAAGTTTTATCAATATACAAAAGTAATAAATGTATACAGAGTAATAAGAAGTACTTATAGACATAGATTTAATTAATGTATTCTAAATATTTCAAATTTTAAATTATTTATTTGAATATTATAAAAATAAATGTTCACTTTTGTTTCCTCGATCATCATTTTGTCTCTGTTTTTCTAAACCTCTGTTTTGCAATATTTTCACATAATATTAATGTCTGTGTCTTCGATAATTACCTCATCACATTATATGTATTACAACTCGAGCTTCGCATTTATACTAAATACAACAAATACACAACCTATTATCATTCTCGTAACAAACTGAAAATCAAAACCTGAAATAGTAAACAAATCATAGATTTTAAAAAATACTTTTAATGGGTTTTAAATATTGTGATTTTCAAACAAATATTTGTTTTTATCTTTTATCAATTCAAAATTTACTTCTGACTGATAACATTCCATTATTATTCGATGCACATCTTTTAAAACAATAAACATTTGTGTAAAAATCCTTAGTAATTATTTTATTTAAATTCCATAAATCAGTTCAGATTTTCTTAGTTAAATGCAATGGCGTATTATAATAATTCCTTAAACTTTTTAATAAAGAACTGATTTGAACTATTTTGCAAAGTTGTTGCGTTTCTTTGTTGACTGTATAATTTTGTATGTGTAGCAATTTTAAATATAAATAAATACTGTTTAACACCTCTTTGAAAGGAAACAATGACAATAGTGCATGTGCGTACTCATTTTCATTCTTGAAGTATGTTTGTAGAAGTAGTGAATACTTTATTGTATCTAAGCTACAAACTGTTAAAATCTTATAATACATATACTTCTTTAAAAAAATATGTCAAATTGTTTTGTTATTTCAAACCCTAAAATAAAATTTATAATCGCCGCAGCTGTGGATTTATGGAGTGTTGTGAATGAATTTAGACCGGAATCAGTTTCAGCGAATATATTATAAACGGTATTTACACATAAGAAATTATTCACTATTTATTTTTCATAAACACTGGGTCTCAAACTGATAATAAATAAGCAGAGTTCATGAAACATGTGTTCTTATCTTATTATACAAAATTTGATAAAAAAAATACACGGAATATTTTAATTTAAATACCTATGTTTTTTTCCCTAAATTAGTACGCGTGTTTATAATTAATCAGTAAATTTTCGGTCAAATGAATGCATAGTTAGTTTTTGACAGACAAACTAGTAAGATGCATTTTGGCGTAATCAGCAAATTTTCTAGATTATTCCAGAGCTTGTATGCGAATTTTGTCAAAAAAAACAAGACCGCATTGTTGTTCCAGCCACTCTTATGCACCGAACTCGGTCCTCTGCCTCTTTTTCTTGTTCTTTTTTCTTGTGAAAGGACGACATTTCACGGCCATAGAGGAGATAACTAAGGCCATACCAAAAAGTGCATTCCAGAAATGTTTTGAGGATTGAAAAAAACACTGGCACAACTGTATTATACAGGGTGTTCTTTAAACCCTGTCACATCCGAAACCATGATGATCAGTATGGGCAAGAAGACATATTAGCATATTTAAAAAAATATTTAGAACAAAGAATTTTTTTTAAATAAAATATTTTAATAAACAAATGGTTGCTTACTTCTGCAGGGGAGAAGTGAGGGGAGTGCGGCACATACTCTCCCCTTCCCCCTCCACGTTTCACTCCTGCAGAAGTAAACAACCATTTGCTTTTTTTATATTTATTTTTTTTTAAATCTTATTCATTCTAAAAAATTATTTTAATGTGCCAATATGTCTTCTTGCTCATACTGATCATCGTGGTTTCGGATGTGACAGGGTTTAATGAACACCCTGTATATCCCATGGTTGATTACTTAGGGGACAATATTAATATTTGGGAATAAAAAAATATTTTTTTAAATGTACATACACAAATTACGCATATTTTTTTATCAAACCTCGTATATATAATTTTCCTCAATTGAATTACTTTGATTTTAGTCAAATATATTTAAAACTTGTAATAAATATCATTTGAAAGGACAACAGGAATTCACTCCAAAGGAAATGTAATCAAAATAATTTAGTGTCTACATCTGTTCAACGAGACTGGATCTCCGCCCACGTGCACACCACGAGCTTAAGGCATGCTAGACATCAGCCATCTTTGTCTAGAACACCTGCAACTCATGGCTTAGTTTTAGAGTTTTAGCTAAGAGCGTTATATCGAAATGAAAATATTCTAATGACTGGAAATAAATTAAATTATTAAAACTGAAATTTTCAAATAATCAATAAACATTATTTTTTCCCATTGTTTTGCAATAACTGCATATCTTCATTTTTGTTTATTAAAAAAATATCAATATTTAATAATATTCTTTTTGAAAAGAATACTATTTTCCCTTTACAGAATATGATTAACATATGACCACCGGTTATTTCATTCACCCGATTTAATGTAGAATGCGGCATCTTTGGTGTATCATGAAAAAATATACCGGCGTTTAATTTTTTTGGATATTTTCATGATTTTTATATTTTGATAACTAAGCAGAAAGGGAAATAAAAATATTATTATGAAGCTTAGAGTACCCACTATACTTTTGCATGTTATGCTAATAACTGTTTTAACAGCAGTCGTGCATGCAGTCATCTGATAAGACAAAGTCGTGTCAAAAAGAGTGATGAGTATATTGATGTTTGATTGGTAAAAGTTTTCATTAAAAATAAGTATTTTGTACTTGGCAGAAGCAGAGTGATGATGTTGTATCAAACTTGCCATTTTATATTGCTTATGTAGGGACAAATTAACAAACACTTAGCTTAATGTAGCTTCTTTATGAAAAATCTGATTAAATTTTACATTGAGAACTGTATTTTTTATCTGCCAGGACACTGACCAATCACAATAATCATCATAATTATTTCATTTCTGCACCTAATAGTGTATAGGGCACTACATTGGTACACCAATAAGAGCGCATCTAGATAATTTTTATTACATGAAGGTAAGATGGTCCAGTCTCACGCTTCATGTGCCCGTCCAGGTACTTTGAAATATTCTAGTGTAAAAACATATTTTAAATAAATGTTTCATTTCAACCATGTCGGGAATCAAACCGGAGACCTCTTGCATGGTAGGCACGAAGCTGACATCACAATAATATCCCTACATTATTAACTCACCCATGAGGATTTATCAAATCTCTGTTTTGGTCTGGTATATGAAATTGTCTATAACATTATGCATTGTACGTATACCTACTGACTTAAATGAAAAAGTAATTTAATATTTTTTCTTCTTTTACATATTATTTATTAGAAAATATTTTCTTGTGAAAGTGAAAATTGAAAGTGAAAGTGAAAGTGAAAATTCTTGTGAAAATGCATCTTTCTTTTTAAAAAAATGTTTTAAACTATTCTTTTATTGTAATATTTAAACCTTATAAATTGTATACATGGACAATGTCCGTTAATAAATAAAAAAATATGGTTAACAATTATTTTGTTTTTATTTTAAAATGCATTCTTACATACTACATGCGAAATACACTATTTTGGCACATTGAAGATTTTTTTTTATAATTTTTTTTTTTATTTCATTGGAAATTTATAAATTTATAAGATACAATTATTTTATAAATACATATCATAAAGTCCAATTAGAGGCTTTCACATAATATTGTTATTGTAAATGTTTTCACATAAAAATTATACATAATATAAAATAACATCATACACAATGTATAATATTACTAAAAATGTTAATGTATTACATATTATTAAAAATAAATCTACTTTTGAATATTGGTCACACAGTTGCACATTATACTATATAATACAACTTTACTATAGTTGACCATACAGTGTACATTTATTACAGAATATATATTTTAAATAGGAATACAGATACAGAACTGCACATAACCTGCATTATATGGGCTGCGGATTCAAGGCGCAACATCATAACTCTTTTTTTTTTTGTTGAAATTTCATTTTTAAAGGAACTTAAAGATATGTTATTAATATCAATATAATTTAATTTCTGATTACACATATTGCAGGTTCTGTTTACAAATGAATTTAGAAAATATTTAGTGGAACATTTAGAAATTTTAAATAGAGATTGGTTTCTGGTCTGCGTTACTGGGACTCTAAAATTAATAAGCGATGGAATCTTAGGGCAATCTATAGTGTAATTTAAAGTTTTATTCATAAAAATGGTGTCAGCCATGTTCCTGCGAGTTTGGAGAGTTTGGAGTTTAGGTAAGTTGGTAGATTTATGTTATACAAATATTATATAGTCTTAATTAATCGGACTGTGGTCCCGTGGCTAGTGTTGTGGACTCACGAATCAAAGATCTAAAGTAAAAATCCCACTCTATACCAACCCGATTCTCATTTTCTTATTTACAACCCATTGAAAATGGCCCCGAAATTTAAATGTTTGGGTAAATAAATAACACAAATATTTCTTTAAAAATATACATCGACAGCTCAGTTTATTATTTATTTATTTGACCATTTTCTGCATTACTTTACGGGTTGTTTAACTCATCACACGATGCAGACTGTAAATATAAGGTAGAAGTTAATGAATAGAAAGCAGATAGCTGGTAAACTACCGATTTGTACAGAAAAATAGGGCCATATTATCTGCAGAAGCCGCCGTATTCAGCAAGCGAATTGCCCTATTAATGGGTAATTCTGACTTGCATTTGTGCGGCTTCTGGGTGCATAAAACAGTGCATGAGATCTCGCTCTAGTATAATTATTGCGAACATACAAACTGATTTCTTTCAGTATATTTGGATTATATATACTTCCAGAAATCAGCTTATAGAAATGATTCTCAAGAAAAGTTTGACGACGAGGTTCGAGGGTGTTGATTACAACACCCCTACTAGAAATAACGATGGATACAAGAATGAATGATTATTATATTCTTTAAGATACAAGTATCGCAAATATCGCTTTTGAACTTTTTCTATTTCAAGGATGTGGTTCGATTCAGAAGGGTCCCAAATTATGGAACAGTATTCTAGTATGCTATGGACTAATGTATATTATGTATTATATTTTTAAAAACACTCATTTTCAATTCTACAAAGGTGTAACTCTTAAAAATTATTGGTTTTCTCTTATTAGTCAGATGTTTTAATATGGATATAAATAAATTTAACTATTTCTCACCTCCATAACAAATTAAAATGTGATAATTTGCATAAAAACATTGATCATAAAACTAGTGACCATTGTGTACATATTTCAAATAAATATACACATTATTTGTTACAAATCAATTTAGATGTGTCAATACTTTAGGCAGCCATTTCTCAAAACTAGTAATTTCTAGCTATCTCTGTATGGAACTGAGCCGAGCCATTGATATGTATATTGAAGCACCAATTGTATAAATAGTGTTTGCATTAACAAACCTTCACAATCTTTAAAGAGAAAGAAAATAATATTTTCAACTATTATGTCATAGAAAATGAGAATATCATTACAAAAAAATTTGTTCAAACTAAATCTTGTTTTTTTTATATTTCTTTCACTAAGTACACATTATAAGTTTTAAGTGAAAAATATAACTGCAAAATTACAGAGTAAAATTTCAATTGACAATACTCCAACGAGACATTCTCTCACAAGCGCCAACATCTGGGCAAAGTCTATTAAAAGTAGTGTCACTTTCAAACCCCAATATTTCTCTTTCTTCCTGTATCCGGAATGTGAAAGTGCTCTCATGAGTTCCTATAAAGTAAACTGCGTGAGAACATATTATCTGGTCAATAATGGCGACACCTCCGTCTTTATATCTCGCTCGAACATCATAGGAAGGAGAAAACCATTTCACTATGAATCCATGAGTTTCTAATCTATTCACTAGATTTTCTAACTCATCAGATTGCGAATCCGTAGCGATGAAAACATGTTTGATTAGTGATTTGTAGTATTTTTCTACAGTGTTATAGATCTGGTCGGCTGTACTGTTAACTGATGGTACTTCCTTATATCTGCTTTTTGCAAAGTCACCCCTTCTCCAATGTACGCTGATATAATTATCACATTTTGGTTTGAAACACTTTAGCTCTTTTTCTATAAAATCCTCGGCAATATCTACCAAATCCATATTAAATCTCATACTCTTTCGTGCGTCCCAGTATGTTTTCGATCCGTAATCTTCATGCAGAGAAACTTCGGCGTTCGAGAACATAACGTATTTATCTTCTGGGTGCAAATCTATAAGATTTTTCAACAGCGATACACTGCCTTGAAAATACACACATTCTTGATTTCTACAAGTAATGTTTTTGTATCCCCAAAACATATCATAAGAAGGGCAAGAGCTCGGTATTTCCACTTTATCGTTGAAATTTCCATCTTCAAATGCGTTAGGAAAGTGATTCAACATATAAAGCCTATCAATTGTAAGTGATTTTTCTTTGGTTAACAATTCGTACGTCTCAACAACAGGTGCAAATCTTTTAAGTGATATTATGTCAAAAAATAAGCCCCATGGGATTTGTCCCTGTGAACCGATGTCCCTGGAGTGCCAGTGGTATAAATAATTCCACGGCGGAAGAACTAATTTGAAATCTTTATATTTATTAATCGTTATAATATTGTGAATGAAAATTACCATTCGCATGTAAACATCGCGACGCAGATTAAATCCTTCTGAATAATTAATATCATAAAAAATGTATCTGTTATTTTCGATCGGTCCTTTGCATGGACCATTTGAATTACTTTCACAGTCTCCTTGTTCAGACTGCACTTCGCTAGGAGAAACTAAACCTAAATAAAATATTAAAATCAATGGTATAACAATGAAATCATTCAATTTCTTCATTTTTAGTTTGTGAACATAAAATTTTACTTCATTTCTTTAAAAACGTACTGATCCCTTTACTGCTGCAATCTCTCACGTTACATTTTAGTATTTTAATCGTTTTATTTTTAACTTTACACACTTTGACATTTAACACACGCTTGACTGCTGTCGTCTGTTGCTAACTCTAATCAATGATTATGGCCTCGGCCCTCGGTTATAATAAATCAAATTTTCATCCACAGATTACAGATATCTTTAGATAGGAAACTATGGTACTATATCTAAGCACTTTGGGCGTCGATCGCAGCGTTCTCTAGTGTGGCATACAAGAAGCTTTGACGATGGCGCGTAAATTCAAATCACTACGTTGCATCGTATATTGATATTTATTGTACAATATCAATACAAAATTGCTTAATTAAATACAAGTATTAGCACGCAATTTAATTTTTCTGTCCTGTATTTAAAAAAACAATTTTATATTGATATTGCACATTAAATTTATTATGGAATAGGAATACATAAATAAAAATTTAAAAAAACATTTTTAATAGTTTTATTTTACTGTTAAAATAAATCCCTCGATTCTATTAGATGCGTCAGAAAGAATCGAGAAAGAAAACTGACACTCGTAAAATAATATTATATACATGTGTGGTTAGTATATTGGATTATCAAAAATAACAAAATTTATTGTGCAGCATTGTGATCAGCATTGGATCCCTGCTATTCCTGGATGAAAAATATTTTCTTCGTGAAGATTAAGAGACATGGCATCAGCAATCACCATTCTGAAACAAAAGAATATTATTAATGGTGGATAATTTATTTTATTTCACATTGACATTTCTAGGCTGCTGCTTAGGAATAAAACAGGAAGGAAGCATTTATAAGGTTACTAAAGAATAAAATGAAGTGCTAATATGCTAATATTGGATTATCAAAAATAACAATTGAGTATTATTTAAAAATTGTGCAGCATTGTGATCAGTATTGGATCCCTTCTATTCCTGGATGAAAAATATTTTCTTCCTGCACATTAAGATCCATGGCATCAACAATCACCATTCTGAAACAAAAGAACATTATTAATGGTGGATAATTTATTTTATTTCACATTGACATTTCTAGGCTGCTGCTTAGGAATAAAGCAGGAAGGAAGCACTTATAAGCTTATTAAGTAATGAAATGAAGTGCTAATATGGTAGGTAAGAAGAAAAGGGTATGCATGTATCTACTCTATTGTCTGCGCTTCTTATTCTTAAGTCTTTTATTATAACACTTTCTAGCTTGTAATTTGAGAGGATCAACAATGCAAGACTCTAATTTTTTTCGCCCAGTTAATAGAAAGTTAATTTGTTTAAACCAAGAAAAAATATATAATTGCAATACTAAGTTAACAATAAAATCAAAAAGGTGGCCTCTATGTGCTGGACAAGATAAACATGCTGAATTTAATTTAGATAGTACTATTTCCTTCAAACTCGACATAACATGAAACTTATGGCAAATAGTCGGTAAATTATTTTGCAGTGATTGACAATGGTATTAAAAACTTTATAGATTTTGATTGTTGGGTGGATTAAAGTATTTGGACCACATGCCCTAGAAGTTATTAAACTATGCCCCGGTAACTGTGTTTCAGATTTAAGATCCAGTCTACATTCACAACAAGATCCAAATTTAGATAAAGCCCGTTTTGCCACATAACCAGCTATATATTTACAAACCGCAACATATTGACTACTTTTCTGTCTTGAAGAACTTGTTGGTAAGGAGTGATCATCAACATGAAATTGTTCCTGTACTTCGATGTCCGATGTTAAAAAAGTTTTAATGAATCTAAAATTTCACCGTCATCATTTTCACAATTTGCTCCAATGGAGTGAGTATGAGATAAGTTTGATATGAGAAGCGACTTAAAAGCATCTATAAAATTTGAACTAGAGGGGTTTATGTTACGTGCACCCTGACTTCTTACCATGCCAAAAAAGTTTTCAATGGGGTCTTGGTTAAGGTTACGTGGAAGCACAAAAGTAAATTTATAACATGTAAGTAATTTATTACTCAAATATGATATTGCTTCCAAAGTTGTAATCCAGTTACGCACTGTAGGTGGTACTGATATTTTTGGTTTTTGGAATCTACAAATTTTACTGATTTTAAGATGGAAATAGCTTCCTGCCAAAATTTCCAGTGGGGAGATGTTAATCTGACTCCACAACGGTATTTACAAATAATACTATTAGCATTGAGAGAACTGCCATTTAAACTGTCGAAAAGTTTATTTATAAATAAGATAAGATCAGCAGTCTGTGATGCCCCATTGTCAATATCATCCACAGTATCTGCCAAAGATTTCATGGTAGTTCCTACTGTCCTGCTGAATACCTGAGCAGCAACCTTGACCTTCATTTTTCTTAGTTTGTCGGGGAAAATATGACTATCGGTTAATTTGTGCATTTGGAAAAAGTCTTCCCCTCTTGCTTGATCGTATGTGTATGATTGTACAATATGGGACCACTTTGCTATTTTTGATACAGAATTTTGAACAAAATGTACATCTTTTACTAGCATATTATTTCTAAATCCCTTCAAAAGATGTGGCACATCAAACATTTGTACAATTTCATGGCCTTCAATTTCAAACCCGTGAACTCTACATTCAGTACCACCCCGAAGGTACAATTCACGGGTTTCCTGTTTCAGGATATTTATTGCACCAACATTTGAGCTACCTTGGTCACAAATTATTGAAACTAATTCCAAATTGCTACGAAAGATATTTGAGATTATTGATTTTAAGATAACAACCAAATCTGAAGATTTAATGGGTCCTCCTGTAAAAACAAATGCTAATGGTTGTTTCCATTTATTATATAAACCCTGTAGCATAAAAACACAAACGTGATCAGCAAAAGCTGGAGTACGTTTTCCTTCACCCAAGTCTTGGAATCCCTCAATAAAATCTTTATGTTTTTTGTACATTAAATTCTGACTAATTGACATCTCGTCAAACATCAAAGAGCATATTCGAGCTTTAGCAGAAAGATTTTGGGCGACCTCTTCCAAATGTTTATATGCAAATTGGTACCAGGATTAAATGGGATTTTATTTAGCATTGTCATCAATGTTTTCTGGATGGTAAGGAAAATATGCTTGAAATATATTTATAACTTTTATAGCCCTGCTTCATTAATGACAATGCAAAAACCTTATCGTTAGTTGTATATCTACGGCCCTGTTTTGTCCGTTTCTGAAGCCTCAATTGAGACTTAAAAAAACGGTATGTGATTTTATTTAATTTATTTTTAAAGGATACATGGCGCTCTTTGTTTAATTTGAGTTCCATCTTTCTAATCTTCATCTCCATGTTTCTTCTAGCCTTTTTAAACTGCAAACATTTCTTGTAAAGCTTCCTTTTCCTGGGTGTTAAATTTTGAGATTGGGTTTCATTTACATCCTTCAAGATGTGGTCATATTTTCGTCCTGTAATATAATATTTCATAATGATGCATTAAGGGTCCCAACATCATAATATAATGAATGCCTAACTATTATTGCAAAGAATGATAAAATGTAAAGGGATGCTGTTTGGAAATAAGCAAAAAGAAATACTAGCAGTTGGTTCTAGCAGAAATACTAGCAGTTTGTTAATGAAAGTTCTTGGTTGAAGTTCATTGTATTTTATATCTTTAATAAATTTGAGTAGTATTAGGGTAATTCAACGGATACTAACGTCATAATTGAGTCTTTTTCAATGTGTTTTATCTATATAATGTAAAAAAATATTTATTCTGTATATCTTCTTTAGTTTTTTATTGGCTTTTTTCACTCCTAACTGAGGTGTTCTAGCCAGTGTCAAGTTTGAGATTAACTTATTTAAATATTTACACATGTGTTAGTACTATACATACAAGTTAGCATGTTAGTATTTAATATTACATACATTTTACATAATATAAAACTTATTTACAACTTAATACCATTTATAGCTACATATTTACATAAATTTTTTAATATATTATTATTGGGTGGGAACAAAAGAGTTTAAATAGTAATAGGGAATGGGACGCTGATTTTGGAGAGGTCAGATAGGAACTCAGGATAACATTATATATATTGTGAAGACGACGACTCCCAAAGATTGTACAAATTGCACACTAATGCATCTGTATTCTGTATATCACTGTACATTGAACAACGATTAAGGAAAAATTTCATAAAAACAATAATTCAATTAGGTAATTTTTTTGATTCCCGATAATAAATAATATAAAAATTGCACCACAGCAGGACAAGAGGGCCCATTACAGTGATCAATTACAGAAAAATCATATTATAATTTTGTGTTCTCTCCGGGAATCGAACCCGGAACCTTCCGTGCGTAATTCAAGCGTCTTAACCACTTAATGTTTTTTAACACCTCATGAAGTTTTAATGACGAAAAATTTATGTCGCATTTTCATGGAAACATCCGTTAGCATTATTCATAAACTGCATGAACATGATAGAAACAAAGTATCTGTGGATATTATGTAGAACGAAATCTCTCTGTCCAAGAACCAAGAGAAAATGCATTATTGAATACATGTCATTTGATACTAACTTTTTGGTGTACTCTGCTGAGGTGCACTCGGACCAGAAATATGCAGTGGGCCTGATATGTCATCAGCGTTGATATCTAAAAACATTATTAATTAGTAATATGTGACAATGTGTCAATGAGTCGGACAAGTAACTGTATGTATACATTTTAAGTTCTTTGAAAACACAAACAGCTTTAATATGCCGATTTGCTGGAGAAAATTATGGGTCAGAAATTTGTTTCAACTGAGAGGGTCACTTTCATGGTCATGTCATACGATATATATGTGCTATAAACTTTTTAATAATTAAAAAAGGAACGGCCCACGCTCAGACGATGTAGTCTTGGTCGATCACAAAAACGGCATTTCTCAATTTGCAGAAAATGTATAAAATTAATAGAAAAATGTAAAGATTAAACAACCATAGTGACATTACACATCCCTGTTTCACGCCTTTTGAGATCGCAAACCAAGATGTAAATCTCCCATTAACTCTTACACACGCTGAACTCTCCTGAATTTATATGTATTGTTTATTATTTTTTTCTTTTTAACAAAGAAACAAAGATGTTTCTCTTTTTCTTATATATAAATATGTATGTTTGTAAATTTTTATTACAAAAATAAAAAAAATATTACTACAAACCAGAAATAGGTTGGATGAAAGTCGTACCACTGCAACTGGCAACGCCTTCCGGGAGTGCACAGGGGTGTTCTTCAGTAACAGCTATGCCTACTGTAATTCACAATAAAAATAAAATGAACATCATACCAGATAACATAATGCAAGAACTTCAGGAAAAACCTTGAAAGATCGAGTAAGGCTTGAACGAATACAATTGAAAACACACCATGCCACGACCATAACGACAATATAATAAATGAGATTGTACATGTCTGAAAGAAGGGGTGTAAGGAAATGTGAAAATTATAGAAATACATACCCGAACTCTGTTCACCAAGTAAATAATGAAAACTATTTTCTTTGGATGGTGACTTGTTAAACCCTGTAAAAATAATACAAATTACCAACACCACATTGCAAAAGCACATCCCTAAAATTGTATACACACCATGCCACCCTGGTAATTGTTTGTAAATAATGACCAAATAAAAATGTCGGAAGTTGCAGGAAAAGGCACTACGCCAACTTTGTAGATACATAATAACCCGATTAACCAACTGTAAGACAAATCACAAACACCACATTCCAAAAGCAGACTTGCAATTGTATAGACACAAGACAGATAAACAAGGTGCAATTACAGTGGAAAGCCAACCTGAGTCGTACATATATTTTTCTTGCAGAAATACTAATAACTTTCATTGTAAAATGGGTCCAGATTAATAAAAGTATGCTTTCCCTATGAGTTGTAAAGATTGTCAATAAAAATTTGCAGGGCAGACAAACAGGACAAATAAACGTGCAACATGAGACAAATTCTTGAAATAATTATGTATGAAATATCATGCAATTTACCTGGCAATCCAATGGTAGGCACAGAGCACAATAAAAGCTGGATGTCATTGTATTGGCTAAAGTTGAATGCGTTGAAGTGTTTAATGCACACAAAACAAAGTCGATTAATTTCGTCATCTGATAAATTCATAAATTTGGGACTTTGAACACGATTGATCCATTCTTTAAATAAATGTGGATATCGTTTCGGAAAACGATGTAGTTTTTTCGTAGAATTACAATTCGGTACGCAACAACTCGGCATTTCGAAGAAAAAAGTGTAAAAACACAGAGAGCAGTGTGACAGCGATTTCGAATGGAAACGGATAAATTGGCGGTTCGTCTAGAAGGACGCCGGCCGGCACGGCGTGGCTGGGCACACGCCGCCGACAGTTGCGCCACAAACTGTATTGATTTACTAGCAAGTGGCTTGTGCGGCATCGGAAGAATGACTAGAAAGTCTTGTATTGGCTGAAAACTGCCTGTTTTCATCCAGCCTCTAATCAATAGTATCAATACCTACTAGATCCAGTCGGTGTTGCTCTAATAATTAATAATCATATTTTCAGGAATTATCCTGTTATATTAATTGACCGCTGGTTCCATAAGAACTGTAAGAACGTTCAATAAATTATATGTTTCCACGAAATACATATTATTCAATGATCTGAATAATTATTATAATAAAAATATCAATAATTTTATCATCCTTCTCTGTGATGCTCGAAAAAATGTCTGCATAAATTGTGTGCCTACCTACTCGTATAGTTTACATTCAGCAAATATAGGTAATGTAACAATTTGGATAAAAAAGCCATTTTTAAAAACATTAATAAAGTACCACTGTCGTAGTTTACTACTTACTGAAGGGTGTGTGCAAAGTAAATAAGTCAGAATGCATTTGTAGAGCTTACGAAATTGGATTACGGAGTAAGAATTATAGACGTGGTGGTTACAACTGAGTAATTTACGACTAGGCTGTGTTACAACGGAAAAATTACAAAATAAAAATGCTTTTTTTATCATTTTATTCACTTTTACCTACGTGGTTGGCTGTCGATATTTGTTCAGAATTCTATAGATATAATTTTAATAAGCTGGTTGCCAAAATAGCGTTAGGCTCATCATTCACTTCAATTACTCTGTATAAAAACCAAAGTTATTAGAAATCGGAACAATAACAGAAAATCATAGTTAGTACACTTACATATACATACAATAAAAACAAATACCATATCTGAACCAGTAATCCCATAACAACTCTTCACAGCTTGCGGGTTTCAAGAATCATAAGAAAGAGAGAATTGACCTCAAATATGTATTATAATTTATACTGGAATAATTCAACTCTACTAGAAAAAAAGATAAAACGTTAGTTTATCGTAAACTATTATAATAACTTTGTGATATTTTTTATCATAAGACTAATGTTTTCAGATGCAATATTTTGATAGATTCAACCAGATTCAATATCCATAATTTCACTGCAAAATAAACGAAATTGTTTTTCAAAATCCAAAATATTATTTTGTAAACGACGTACAAAATAATAATAGATAAGATAAATATTTTCCTTTGGGTATCAAAAGTGCTAACGTCTAAATAGTAATTGAAGAAAATGTGATTATGTTATAAATAAATTAGAAGAAAAATAAGTGTTTTATTGAAAATTATTGCTATCATTCTAATGTTTCATAATATTTTCGTCTTCCAATTTCAAAATACATAAAATATTTTATCTTTGGACTTCGGAAATGAAGTTTTCAATTTGGGAACTTAGGTTTGGACAACACCGACTACCTAGGTATTGGTTTGGACAATACCTACTAGTCGGTGTTGGTTTGGATCTATTTGATATGTTTCATTTTAACTGTTTTTTATATATGTAAAATCAGTAGCTACATAAAAAAAGACGGTATGGGGATATTATAGTCTATGGTGTTTTTGTGCAAAATCTTTGACTCTGCATTTAAAGTTGTCATACACAATTACCTGTCAAAATTAATAAAATAGTTGCCAAAACGGATGCGAAAAGTATTAAATAAAAATAATTGTCTGTTTTTATTTTTTGTGATTTAATCGTTATTATTTTTGTGTCCTAATAATCATAGTTTATTTGTGAGTTCTATTTTTTCCAACATGTGTGAAATTCGCGTAGGTGTGTAACGAGTATTTCAGCGTCTCATTGTTTCTTCAGTGTTATAGTTTTACTTTTAAGGGGTTTTAATATTCCCAAAATGGTGCGTGTCATAACTCAGCAAACCTATGATGATGTTGTGGCAGAAAATATGGAAGACTTCGATATGACGGCGGAAGAAGCGATAGAAGATGCTGTCAAGCAATTCCAAGCGCAGGTAAACATAACCTTAAATAACTCCTTGCTGTGTTTATTTAATGTATATTCGAGTATTACATACATATTATTACATTACATTATACGAAATATTCCCAATCAGCAAAAGTGCTGGTATGGGGGGATATAATATATTATGACACAATAGTAATAAAAAGTCGATAAAATAACATCACAATTATCAACAATTATCCTTTTCTCACTTAAAATTCTTATTTATTTTTTATTTTTTGTCACATTTAATGTTTATATCTTTTTAATTTATGAAAACTTAATTGGTCTTTTTATGTTAATTTTTTTTTTGTTTTTAGTACTTATTTTGTATGACTGTATGTTTTCTAAATAAAATAAATAAATAAAAATAAAATAAAATCACATAACACTCGTCACACGGGCTGTAAGAACTGTTTTTTTCAGGTGTTTTTTTAAGTACGAAAATGTTTTTGAATATTTTTTAAGTCATTAAAAAGTGAATTTCGAATATTAAACCAACCTAAAACAGAAAGTATTTTTTCCAAAGATTTCAGATTTTCGTTGTGCCAAAAGCAACTCTAAAGGCATATTTCTTAAGGTTATTATCCGTGTCCTGGCGGATGAAGAATACAGTTATGTGTGTTAAATATAACCAGAATCCTGGATGAGTATTTTTTTATTAAATGGCTGTTCTCTGGTAAAAATCCTGAAGTCTGCCTCGTGTGTAGTTGTTGACGCATTCGCAAACCTCGCTTGAGGTCCCGGGAAGGTCGACGTGAAATATTTGTTCTTAATGATGTTTCTCTTCTGAAGTATCTGACTGTCCCTGCACCTGAAGCGCAAGACCGATCACCTTACCTTTCTGTAACAGACTTTTTAAAAGGTTTTTAGTAGGTTTAAGGTCTAAGAAATTTAATGACGGATAGTAATATCTTAAATAAATTACATTTCTTCATCACTTCACTTCATTTAACTCATTGATTAACCATATTTTGCAAGTGTTTCTTTTTTGTCTGTTTTACAAATGTTTTATTTTTTACAGGGAGTCGATCTCTCCAATATTATAAAAGATTTGATTTTATCAGGAAAACCAGACAACCACATTGTAGCTGTGACCATTAGGAATGTTTCTAATATTTTAACCGCTGATACTTTAGACAAATCACAACTCATAAAAGAATTGGATGTTTTAAAGGTATTACTCGACTCTATAACTAATTTTGTAATAGGGAAATATCACATACTACGAATACCGATAAAAATATGTGAAATGGATTTAGAAAAATTAATTTTATTTTCAAAATCAAATAGATATTGCGGAAAAATGTTTTCATTAATAATTTTAAAATTATAATTGAAAAAAATATGTCTACAAAAATGCAAAAAGAACTGTTTGACCTTGACAATTATTGTGACATCAAAATTCTTAGCAAAGATCCATTTCAAATTAAACGGTCAAAAGGTGTTCAAAATTTTACCCAATTGTGACTTATTAGGGGCATGACCAATGATGAACCATTTTTGCGGGAATTAAAAAATATGTCAGCGTGTTTGCCTACCATGCAAGAGGTCTCGGGTTCGATTCCCGACATAGTTGAAATGAAATATTTATTTAAAAGGGTGTTGTCACACTGTAATATTTCATAGTCCCTGGGCTGGTTCCTGAAGCGAAAGACTGATCATCTTACCTTCATATAACAATACTGATCAAGATACGCTGCAATTGGTGTACCAATGCAGTTCCCTATGCACCATTAGGTGCGGAAAGGGAATGATGATAATGATGAATCCTGTAATATACATTGTTTTGCTCTCATTTAAAATATGCTATTTATATCAACTGTGGCGTCTTTTAATTTGTAACTGAGCATTTAGTTTTTATTTTTATATAATATTCTATCACAAGCCATGGGATGTCCCGCAAAATAAAATAAATAATTAAGTCTTAGAAATATCTAAACTTCCTTCCCTCCTCAAAAAAGTTTAAAGTTGTACTACTCTAGTAAAATACCCGTTAGTCTAAATAAATATCCTTTTGATTTTCAAAGTCTGAGTGCGATAAAGACATGGCTCACAAATTGATGGCCAGTAAAGAAGGCGCCTATTCTTCATTGATGAGCTGTCTGCGACAGGAACCGGTTATTCTGATACCCGCCCTCAAGTGCATTTCTTCACTCATGGATGGACAGCCAGACATTCTGAATGATGAAGGAATTCAAATCATGAACAAGTAATGTAGTATAAATATTACATTTTGAACAGTTCTATTAACACATTTGCGGTTATGCCGGCTATTGCCATCAAAATCATATTGAAAAAAAATGATGGATTGCCATCATTTCCTGGCTATAGAGCTGTCAGTTCAAAAGACATTGATAGTGGAAAGAGCTATAGCCTACGTGAAACTGAATTAATTTATGGTAGGGGGAGATATAGTATCCCTACAAAAAACAGTCGGCAACAAAAGTGTCCCAGTATGTTAGTAAAATAAGATTTACTTCAAGCCGCCAACTATGTTCCAATCGAAAGTGAAATATACCAAAAAATAAAAAAATTTATGATATTATGTATCCATATGAGAAGGAAAAGTGTCCGCAGACGTGTAAAATAATTTTATTTCATCGCAGTTTTAACAATATCAGCGCAAAATAATTGATGCATTAATTTTTATTAATTTAAGCTAAGCCTAATTTTTGTTTATAGTATTCTAGATGCTCAAACAGACAATGGAGTCATTTTAGCAACTCTTAAATGGATTTCAATTTGCTGCTTGAAACACGAACGCAATAGACAGAAGATATTTGATGCTGCAATATTAAATCATTTGAAAAAGATGCTAGAGACTCATAAAGATGCTAAGGTAAGACTTTTTTTTAAATCTACAGTCATGTACAAAATAAGATAGTTAAAATATATGATAGATACTTAATGCTAGATTAAAAGATGATTTCAAATCTATAATTAACAACATACGTAATATGTCATACAGGAATTAAATGAAAAAAATAAATTTAACTTATATAATATACATATTTATATACCTGTGCATATTCAAAATGAAAGATAGTGTTCACATTTCATTATTTACTACAGCGATAATGCCTGCATGCTGTCGCTGATTTCCTTTTTGAATTAATTATTATTTAAGTCGAATATGTCACTCGTATTGGCCAATAAGGTTATTACATACATTACGAATTATACACGGTTTTTCGGGGCCAGATTGCAAAACTTCAGAGGAGCATTTTATAATCTCAAAATGGAGTAAATCCTTAATTTCTTGTACTAGCAGTCCCTCCATGAACCCGGTCTGGTGCTTATCGCTTTGTTGGACAAATACATTTTTATCTCTTTTTTTTGTACAGAAGGGGTAGGGGTTTGCGGAAGAGATGCTGGTCCGAGAAATTAAAGATTGACTCCATATTGAGGTTACAAAAAAAATATTAAAAAAATAAAAATGAGTTTTTGGAAAAAAAATATTAGGATATTTTTTAAAGCTTACCATGAGGAATGTTCCTCTGAAGTTTCGCGGTCTGGCCCTGAAAAACCTTGTATTTATACATGAATTTTTTTGTTGCATCAGTGTTTTTGTCAGCACACTAAAATGATTTGGCGTGACGGGTATGTTTAAAGAATACATGAAAATTAATTAAAGTAAGTAAATTAGGGCAGTCAGTATTGCCATTTAAAAGCTTGAATAAAAACATCTCACATCTATTATCCAAGGAGTATATCTTAAAATGTCTTCTCGCTTCATTGTTATTATTCAATTGATAATTATTTTTGTACAATAGACATTTTATTAATTTAATTTGGACTTTTTCAACTTTATATTTCTATGGGTGGAGGGAATAATCCCAAAAGTCAAAATGCCTTACTTTTCAGGAGACAGTGTTTTGTGTCTCAAACATCGCGGGAATCAAATCTAACATTAAAAGAATGTCTTTTTTTTCCTCAATACTTATAGGAATTGTATTATTGCTAATAACCACCGGGAATACATAGTAAGGTGATAACTCTTCAATGTAACGTTGTTTAAGGCATAAAGTTAGAAAAGGTTCTTCTTCGAGAAAACTGTTTTGTAGCCGATAACTAGTAAATTTATTTTGTGTAATAAAGTATATTGATAATATTATCCTTAATGACGTTATTTGACTTATGTGTTTTGGAACACGTGTGGATATAGTTGCATACTACAAAATAAGCAAATAAAAAAAAAATATATAAAGTTGACCTGTGTGATTGTTCCCCCCGCCCATAGATTCATAACTTTTATAGTATGGGGACCAGATATACGTTGCATGTTGAACATCCGAAAAACTGTATCTGAAATTAATCAAAATAATAATATAAATACCTAATAATGCTGCATACATCTGTAGTTTCAAATCATAACATTCTAAAAAATTATAAAAGTTGTTTCAAAATATTCACAGAGTACCTATTTATTACAAAATATTCACAGAGTACCTATTTATTACAAAATATTCACAGAGTACCTATTTATCACAGATATTAAAGGAGGTTTGCTGCGTTGTCCGCCACTTGGTGTTAGATGATGATGTTAGAGTTGAATTTGGTAAAGCTCATGAACATGCGAGACTTATAGCCACAGAAACTCTCCATACTCTAACACAAATGCTCTCAGGTAAATAGTCATATTTGATAACAAACACCTGTCAGAACTCGAGTTGTTTTTGGGTTAAATATTGTTTTTTCTTGAGCATGTTTTCATTGATTCTAATTTTAATTCAATCTTTTAACTACTTTCAGTTTGGTTTTTTCCACTTATAATATTATTATTCTGCTTGAAATAATGAAAATAAAACATTTAAGTTTGTAAGTGAAAATTCTTGATGGAAGTTCATTATTATATAAATAAAAGACGAGTGATACTTTAATCCACAAATTTGGAATATCCAGTGACCGGTTTCATCGCTTTCGCGACATCTTCGAGACTGGTATCTTTATTAAGAAGTCCAATGTATTTATACAAAACAGAGGTAAGGATAGATAATTCAAAGTTATATGAAAGTAAATTAAATAAAGTTATTTTTATCTTAAGGATCATTATCATTTTTTTTTTTTTTTTCCTAGCTAATGAGTTGATATAATGCTATTTTAATGAGTTTAAGTCTTTTATTTTATTTTTAGTTTCCCATCCTTCGTGAGTGTGGTTTTGTTAATAATGATTTCTGAAAACAAAGGGTAAAAAGTTTTGTATAAATACATTGAACTCCTTAATAAAGATACCAGTCTCGAAGATGTCGCGAAAGCGATGAAACCGGTTACTGGATATTCCAAATGTGTGGATTAAAGTATCACTCGTCTTTTATTTATATAATAAAAATAATGAAAATTGTTTATTGATAACCTTAGCATGTTCATTCATTCATTTATGATTTTTTTTCACATTTAAACAATAACAAATAATAAAAATAATGTGTCCTCACTGCGGTTAACCGTGCTGATGCCACTTTAGAATATATTTTTTTACATGTGAGAATATACAAGAAGACTTAATATACAGAGAGAAATTACAAAATGTTAAGACAGTTATAAACACTATGTATTTATGTTTTTATTAAATTTCTACATGTATTTTTTTATATTATAAAACACACAATAAAATAACAAAAACAACATAAAGTATACTTTTGTGGAGCAAGTGATTCATTATTGGTTTGGACAAATGAGACAATCAATTTTACTTCTACCCACCCCCACTATCCATTTTTTATAATATAGAAACTTCACTGCTCCATTAAAATTAAGTCTAATTTTGTATACTATAAACTGAGATGTTTCTGTACTGTATGTTTCCTGAAAAAAAAAAAATCCCAGCTAACCGGCTACCCCTGCGCGCCTCATCCGCAAAGGCGGATGCCCGCAAAGGCCTGAAGGAAGTCATCCCCACTACAAAATTCACCTATAAAACTCGGCGTGCACCAGCCCAGGAATTTATCTCCGCTATCATACCGCTTTCTTATTTGGAACAGTCATGGTACAAGATATTTGTCTTCAAGTCTGGAGTTCATCTCCTCAGCCATCAGACCACTTCCTTATTTGGAACAGTCCCGGTACTGGGAGATGACTCTCAGCACTGCAACCGGCCGCTTCCATGCATACTTTGGAACAGCTTATGCACTTAGCCAGCCTTCCTGAGATTATTCTGGCGGACTTCAAAAAATGAGATGCATAATACTCACTAAGCGATTAATACAGAAATTAAAGATTCATTAGATTATATTTGATTAGTAAATTAATTACATCGTTTTCATCTCTATTTTAATTATTTAGCTTTACTATTGTTTACTATTTAGCATGAATGCTTGACAAATTTACTACTCTGCTCAGTGATAATTTTTATACATTTATTGGTATCATTTTAAGTTGCTTGAATTCCAACCGTCTATGCGCTTTGTAGCTGCAAGACGATTGGTAATCTAGCTTCCACATGTAAATGTTATCAACTATCAAAAGGTAAGAATAAATTATAGTAAAGAAATCTTTTTTGAGAAGGGAATATGGAAGTCTTGGGCTTATTTGACCCGTCATTCATTGGCTGGTTTAAATAGCAACTTTGCACACTGAGTAACATTCACCATTCTGCCTATGTTTAAACAACCACATTTCCGTCGGTTGACTTTTGTTAAATAAAAGAGGTGAAACGTTTGTTGATGTGAACTCTTTTACTTCACAAAAGTCGACAGATGGGAAGAGTCAAGGAAATGCAGATGATACAGTAAGTAAAGTGAATTCTAAACTATTTATTTCGCAAGCCCAGTCCTTATCACCTGCTGAGTCTGATGGCTCATTGAGGACATCCGATGCGGTGACTCCTGGGATGGCGACACCGGCTCAGAAGGAGGAATGGTCGACGGTACCTAAGATACGTCGGGTAGGACATTTTGTGCGGGGAAACATGTGTTCAATGGAGGAAAAGGCGCCATTATCCATGTTTCACTTTTATCCTTTTCATAAAGATACTACTGTAAATAATTTTAAGATATATTTAAATTCGATCAGTAGTTCAGCCGCATTCACGGTCTATAAAATAAATTCGAGGGGATATTACGCGTCATTCAAAGAAGGAATACCTGCAGGTGCTATAGAAGAAGTTTTAAAGCCTTGTCGCTGGCCACATCACTCCTATGTGAAGAAGTGGAAGAGTAGGGTTGTGACTCCGCACCTGTCTCGAGTAGAGTGACTAGGCGGTTTGCTGCCACTCCTGCTTCTTCCTCTTCTACATTATCATTTTTATACCAAAATACCCGCGGACTCAACACCAAATGCACCAGCTTTTACAATGAAGTAGCAGGATGTGATTTTGATGTGATATGTTTGACGGAGACGTGAATCAGTGATGGTGTTTTAAGTTCGGAACTATTTACACCGTATTTTATAATATTTAGAAGATGATGATGATCGTGCCTCATCTAGTAGTGCTCGCAGGCAGGGGGGGGGATGTTTGTTGGCGGAGACACAGAAAAGCTATGGATGTCCAGCGCTTTTCTGAGTTGGAAATAACTAATGAAGATCTGTGGCTTAGGCTATCCTTCAAAGGTACGATCACTTATATTTGTGTAGTGTGTTAAGAGGGTGCAGAAAAAAATTCTGCGTTATCTGTATCTCAGGGAGTAATTACCAGTGACTTTTCCCGACCGACTTCTTACTAGGAAATCTGATGTGTATATTTTTTAATGTGTTGAGAATGAATTGAATACTCGGTAATGTTCTCAATGTAACTAAAAAATAAATATTGAAAATGAAAAAGTGGCTACGTAAACTAGCCAATGACATCTCATAAGCCCTGTAACTGCCTAGACTTCCATATTCCTCCTCAAAATGTTTTCCCTCTCTTTTGCGATAAATTTAGATCTTATCAATAAGAGAGTGAAATCCAGCATACATTTGGACATGCTCAAAAGATTGTTGATTTATAATGAAGAGATTAGGCGGAATTCGGGGATTAGGGGAGCTGTCAGCGTGGAAAAAAGAGCTGTCTGGTGTTCTTCGTTTTATAATGTCTGACAGCATCCTCTGTTGGCCTGTGCGATGTTCAGTTACTAGTTTAATATAAAAAAGTTTGTATTTGCAGATTTTAAATCACAAGAGGCCTTCGTGGGTGATGTTTTGCTAACTATTGCGACGTTAGTCGTACGCCATGAATTCTGTCAGAAAGTAGAAGATGCCGGAGGCTTGAAATTTATCTTAGATGTAATGATTGAGTTCCACAACAAGGAAAAACTGAATCGGCAATGCTTCAAATTGTAAGTCTGTTTATAGATATCACAAAGCTTTTATAATTTATAGAAGAATACAGTTCTGTGGGTGAAATAGAACTGGAGTGTTTTTGACTTGATGGCTGCTCACAGATAAAAATCCTGAAAAAGAAAATTGAGAAGAGAAACAGCCACCTCGTAGTGTAGTGGTTGGCGCGTTTGCTTACCATTCCTTCGAGTTCAATTCCTGACATTAAATATTTGTTTTCAAAGGCAGTCTTACACTGAAGTATTTCATTGTCCTTGGATTCATTATTAAGAGTGTAATGGAATCAGAATCCTGGGCAAGTGTTTTCGGCTCGATTGATGCTCTCAGGTCCTCCTTCAATTCCTCAGATGGTTTGCACAAAACATCTCTATTTTTTCTTTTCAACATTTGTTTTTACAGGTGGTTTTACACTTCAGTATTTCATTGTCCTTGGACTAGCCACCTGAAGCGTAAGACTGATCACCTTACCTTCCAGTAACAAATTTGGTACAAATTAATTTGTCAGCATGCGTCGCACTCCGAGTATAAACACAAGTTGGTACATGATTACAACACCAGGTTTACTAGTATGGAAGGGCTAGGCTGTTCCTAGATATTGCAATAAATATGGCAAAAGGACACTGCAATACAGTATACCTAAAATATTTAACATGTTACCAAACAATATTAAACATACTGAGTTAAATACAGGAGTGAGACGTTTGCTCAAATTATGGTTAATAGAAAAAAGTTTATTGTGTTAGTAATAGTTTTTAATTTTTGATAATGTAATAGGTATGTAATGTGTAATATTTTTCAAGTAAAATTATTATTAACGTAGGTTAAGAATGAATAATCGAAGCAATTTATAAGAACTTTGCTGACGAGTTGTATGTATGCAACTCAGCAGGACTTTAATTTAAGACTACTTTGTAAATATTTTTGAAATTTTTTTTTTTTAAATTTAAAAAATGATCGAAGTACGCTGCATTTGATTTAACAATGCAGTGCCCTATGCACCATCGGGTGCAGATAAGTGTATGATGATGATGATGTAGTTTTGGACAATGGACTAACTAGTCACGAACAAATTTATAATAATAAGTCCCTACTTCACTAAAGACATTGAGCGAATGGAAAAAGTCCAAAGTTGTGCCATGAAAATCCTCAAATTACTTTAAAAGGTGCCCTCCCACCGTAGATTAAAAGCACCAGGACTTACATCATTGAAAGAATGACGGAAAAGATCTGATAAAATAGAAACTTTTAAGATACTAATAATTACTATGGCTGCCCTGCCCCCTACACGAGATTTATCTATTAAATCCCAATATAATTTTACGGGTCATAACTGGAAGCTCTATTGTCTCCAATTCCAACTCAATCTCAAGAAAAACTTCCTTTTCAGACTGGAATAAATTGCCAAGCCCAGTTTTCCATTCCATTCCGGTCTAATAGTTCAAAAAAGGAAGAAGAACGCACACAGAAAGCAATACACGAGATATCGGCTCACCAGCAAAGGCTGCCTGCCTACAACAAATAATAATAGTATCATAAACAAATCCTTAAAATTTTTAAGCTATATCAATAGAATTACATCCTATTTCAAAAATGTTTGTATTCTTAAAACACTTTTTTGATCTTTCATCACCATTGGCTCTACGCCCAGTAGCGCGCGCTGCCGGCCTCCAGAGGGAAGTTCTCCGACACCGAGAGTTCGCGTACTGGAAATATCAGTTGAAATATGAAATATCAATGCGCGATATTTTAGAAAAAATCAACATTTACGAAACTACCATAATCATGTGGATGCCTTCTGAAACATTCGTCACCATCTCCCTCTATCCTGGCATGTGCCCCTTCCAGTCCCCGGTGCTGATAGCATCCACATCCCGCTGCACTCCATCCAGCCATCGGAGCTTGGGTCTATCGACGCTACGTCTACCTCGGGTCTTTGTGTGAAGTATCTTATTGGGCACACTCTTTAATCATTCTTTCTACGTGCCCTGCCCCCCGCAGCCTCCCTATTTCGATCGATTGAACTATGATGGGCTCATTATAGATATTGTAGACTTCTTCATTGCACCATATTCTCCAAACTCTGTTTTCCTTCTTCTTTGGCTCTATTCTTAAATACATCTTGAATCGGTTCAACATATTTCATACCATGTGTAGAAGTATTTCTTTTAATTTTACGACTTTTTATTATAATATTATTATTATGTTGCAGATTAAAAGCTCTCGCTGGTCACGATGATGTAAAGAGAAATATAGTAAAACAAGGCGCTGCTACTCTCATCTGCACCGCATTAGATACACACAAGGTATGTTTACAAATGGATTTGTAAATTGATCCTTGTTTTATTCTGAATCATGTGCATCAATAAATCTGAACCAATGGCACCTTCACCAAACCATCCACTGTGATATGAGAAAAACAACCATTCTACCATTCTCAGCACTCTAGGTTTGATTCCTTGCAGGGTGGACGTGAATTATTTGTTTTAAATGGCCACGTGGCCAATATTGCAGTGTAGAGCCATCTACACTGCAATATTTCATTATTTCTGAACTGACACTGTAGCGTAACTCTGATGACCTTACCTTTCATGTAACGAAAATAATCAAGATACGCTGCAATTAGAGCACTGATGCAAAGCCTGGCAAATAATGATAAAAAATTATATTAAAATGTCCCTTACATCATATATGATATTAAAAATTACTATGCATGTATTATAGAATTCAGAACCTTTGGCAGCAGCTGGCCTCGGCTGTGTGGCAGCGATAGCATTACGGGAAATAGAAAATAGTAAATCTTTCTTTGACGCTGGAATACCAGAGGTTCTTCTTCAATGTATGAACGTCCACAAGGACTCATTAAGAGTTCAGGTAAACTATACAGTTATTTATTTGAGCCACATTTGTTTATTGAAATTTATTTTATTTTATTTGGGATTTTTACAGCTATTACATAAACAAAATAAGTAAAAAAATCTTAACAATGCTAAAGCCAATTAAAAAAATCCACTGTAAATATAATGACACATAATATATAAGAAAAGAAGTTTAGTAATTGTATTTGTGTGACGTTTGTATTCATGTGTATGTGAATGTTTGTATGCGTGAATGAATGAGGGAGAGGATACATGTGCGTGTGGGAATGAATGAGGGAGAGGGTGCGTGTGTGTGGGTGCGTAAGTATAAAAAAATTTTTGTTTAAAACTTGCAAATTGTATTAAAAATGGTACAATAAAGAATTGGTAGATAATTTGTAGGACTGCCATCATACTAATTATTTTTATAGGTTATTCCTGGTAAGGAGGATGTAATATATTGGTTTTAAAGATAAAGGTAAATATTTCATTGTACCTGAACCTGCCTTACAAATTTTTAGCTATTTACAAATGTACAAAGCCTTACAAACCAATTTAATTTATTTATACTAATATTTCGTTTTGTGGAGGAAGCTCGTGGCATTTCTTTCCTACAGAGGATAGGCGGTTGACTTAATAATATAATGTATTTCCGTGATTACAGAAAAATGCTTGCTGGGCGATACGGAACATGGTGGCCCGGTGTCCCGATCAGAGGGCTAAGTTTTTGGAACTCGGTGCCGAGGAATTGGTCAATGATGCCTTGAAAAGGTTTGGAAAGGAAAGCGGTCACGATATCAAGTCCGCCCTCCGAGACCTCGGCTGCAGTGTTAAACTGGATGAGCAGTGGACCGGGAAGGGAGGCAAGATCTATACTTCCGCGACTCGAGAACAGGAAGTCTAGTCTAGAATAATAATGGATCAGAAATCATTGAGCAGAATAATTAGGATATATAAAATAAAATTTTAAGTTTTCACCACTTTCAACTTTTTCATAAGTTTTGTGAAAAATTCTAAAAAAAAAATATTAAAATTAAAAAAACACATTTTATTTATTATAATTAAAATGCAGTTCCACCAAGAAATATCGCCATTCAGTCTATTTTTGAGGTTAGTTCACTAAATGCAGCTTGGATAACAATTTTCAAAATCTCATGTAACGTTTTAAACAATTAAGCAACCCACCTTTCAACATAGCTTTATGCACCCCGATATTTTTTATTGGGTATTTAAAACTGAATAGTTTATCAATTTCAAGACTCCGTGGTTCAAATAATTCATATCTCACGAGTCTAGAACAGTACAATATTTTTGTAAAAGTAAAGACTAACTATTGGCGGAAAAGAATTCTCATGTTAATTTTATCATTCCTTAATTTAAATTTATATTTAGCAAACTAATAATTATTTTAATTTATTTTTTTCACATTCAGTAAATAATATAAAATGTATTATAACTGGCATTAAGAAAGATAAACGAAATATTTATATTTAATAAAATAATACAATTATTTAGTTAACACTAAGTACTCGTATGTACATATTTCTTATTGTCACAAAATTAGGTCGTCACATTAACTGCTTTGCAACACATTAATAACTTGTACTGCCTTTTGTATTTTTTTAATAAAGCTTTAAATATAAGACTAATGTTTAATTAGTAGGTATCATACTCTCAAAATCTTGTCAAATTTTAAATTAATATACAGTTGAACTTGGTTATAATGATCACGGAAATTGCGAGATTTCGGATATAATAAGGAAACATTTTAGTTTGTGGATTTCTCTATACATTTATTCACTTTTATAACAAGCTTCTTCTCAGACACACCAAACAAAAATATTGTCAACAGCTGAGCAAAAACTCAAGTAATAAAATCCAAATGAGGGACTAACTTATTACCGATGACGATGGGCGTTGGGATCAGTTGACATTTATGATGCTATGTAAGTGTCTAAGTACCTAATCAGTGTTTTCGCCGACAACATTGACAAAGTATCACATATATGGTTGAAATTGCGTTTAAAAAAATCCAAGCTTTGTGAACTTAGTAAGCACAGGCTCGGCATCTCATTACAATTTACAACTTCTTTTGTATTATGAACGACATCATTGTTTCGGGGGTTTTTACAATGTTTTTTTAAAATGTTCTGTGGTCAATGCATAATGAACATTACAAGTGAGTGATGTCAGATAAGTTAGAATGTAACTCTTGAATTGTAAACATGACTACTAACAAGCGGATGTGCTTTAATTTGCGAAAAAGTGGCAATTATTTGTAAAATATAACGTGGCGCAAAATATTTAGAAGTGTGCAAAAAGTATTCTCTATCCTTATCACATCATTGTCAACATTGTGAAAAAATACGAGTGTTTATTTATCTGAAAACGAAATTTAATTTGAGAATGGAGCACTTCGCGAGCCGGGTGTGACCTGCGGGCCGCCGATTGCTAATCGCTGGTATATGCATTATGTTGTACAAGCATAACGTTCATTTTTCAATTGAATTAGAATTCAAACATTGTTCAAAAAGAAAATGACAAAACGAATAAAACAATTTTTCAGATGTATTAAAAATATATTTTGTACATTGGGTTTAAAATTACAAATTATGACACTGAAATAATAATAATAATAAATATATCAAATAATACTTTCACAAAATAAGAATATATTTCTACAAGAACATAATGTACGATAAATACAGTTTTTATATAGATAAATTGTATAGTAACAAATAGTTATGGAATGGTTTTTAATGTTATTTCACCATAAAATATAACGATCGGTAAAAAATAAAAAGTGTAAAATATTTTTTAAAACAATTTCTCATATACATAACCTAAAATATAATAAAATAAATACACAACACTACATACATAAAACAAATTGTCAACGAAGACAAAACTATTTCTGTTACATTGAAAATAATTTTTAAAGAAATAAACAAACAGATATCTCAACAAAGACAAAGAATTTAACTATACTACATTGAATAAATTATTAAACATTGATTTACAAGTAATGGCAAATAAATGTTTGCCACGGGAGGCCACAATGGAGTCCTAGTCCTGATGCTTATTGTATGGTAGTGAAGTTTGGAATTGGAAAAAACAAGGATGAAAGTAGGCTGAATGCTGTTGAAATGCAATCTCTTATGCGAATGTGTGGTAAAACTATGTACATAGGTGCATAAATATCGAGATCCGTGCATTATTTAAGGCCGAGGTAAGCATTATTGACAAATTAAGAAAGAAGTACTGAGTTGGTTTGGACATTTATTGCAACAGAGAGGTGAATTGTAGATTTATTAATTCTTTTAACAATTGCAGTCAGCATTACTTTACGGGTTGTTTAATCCATTACGTAATGCAGACAGTAAATATCAGGTAGAATAACATTACGAATGACGAATGAATGAATATAAAAAGCAAATAGCTGCTAAACTGCCGATATGTGCAGAACAATTTGCCCATATCTGCATCTGCCCTGCCCCATTCAGCCAATCCGAAATCCATAAATTACTAATTAGATGACAAAATTTATACACTGGATGGGTAAGAGAACATAGCGGAATTCTAGGTAGCGAAAGAGCGGATGAAAAAGCTCGGAAAGCGACGCCTAAAAAGGCACCTACCAATTTTGCCGAGTTTCCTCTTAGTTTTGCTAAAAGAAAAATTAGAAGGATTCTGTGATTCTGGAACGAACGTTATTTGAATGAAACCACAGGGACAGGTAACCAAAATGTCATTTTTTTCTATTTTCGATGCCTGGTTTCAGGAAAAAGCAGCGAATGAGCTTCGAACTCACAAATTCTCACGAGTCATGGCGGGTTTATGAGCTACATGCGCAGCTTCAAACTTTCCGAGATCAACAGCTGTCCATGTGACGATGAACCCCTCAAAATGCCGCCTCCGCCTCCGTGGTGTAGTGGTTAAAACGCTTGATTCACGCACGGATGGTTCCAGGTTCGATTCCCAGTGAGAACACAAAAATTAAGTGTGATTTTACTCAAGCCTGGGTGTTCTGTGATGTAATTCACTGTTATTTGGTCTCCTGACCTGTTGTGGTGCAAAAAAAATATGTTCCTCGCTTGTTGATGCATTGCCCCCTTCTCAACGTCGACATAACCCGGGGACGCAATGCAGAAGCGTTGATGAGGATCTAAGGCACATCCATTCTGTATTAAGTCACAATAACTTATCGCAAGAGGTAGTATCTTTCACGGTTAGAATAGAAAAGGTAATAAGGACAATAAATGATAACAGGACACAAAATGCCGGGATCTCTTTAAGAGAAATGGAAGACCTACTGATGTCTATCAACAGTCCGGCTTCTCTTGAATAAGTTTTCTACGGTTTCCTCTTCATTAAGCAAATGCGGAGAATTTCCTTTAAAAGTCCACAGGCAAAATTCATATCATTTCCCAGCACTACTCAAATATATACAGGTGTTTTTTAAACCCTGTCACATCCGAAACCACGATGATCAGTATGGACAAGAAGACATATTGGCATATTTAAAAATATATTTAGAACAAAAAATTTTTTGAAAAATAAAATATTAAAAAAAAACAAATGGTTGTTTACTTCTGCAGGGAAGAAGTGAGGGGAGCGCGACCATGCTGTTGCCTGCATATCAGACTCCCCCCCTCGTTTCTCCCCTGCAGAAGTAAGCAACCATTTGCTTTTTTTTTTTTTTTTTGAATTTTATCGGGCCCAAAAAATTATTTTAATGTGCCAATAAGTCTTCTTGCTCATACTGATCATCGTGGTTTCGGATATGACAGGGTTTAATGAACACCCTGTATAGGCGGAAAACAAAATCCACTCATGAAATATAAACGTTGTACATTATAAAAAAAAGGACAATAATACTGCAACTACCGTATAAAGAGTATAAAAAAATAATTAAACCATACTCGGCAAGAGAATTGCCCTATTAATGGGTAAAATTTACTACAAAATATGATGTTAGATAATAAATAATATCTTTTCAATCACTATCAATATACGAAACGTTGGCATTTTCCGAAGCTCTCTTGAGAAATTCTTGAAATTTCCATTTGTTATATTTGACAATTCTTGCTCCGTTTTGTATTGTGTGGACTTTTACTTGTTCCGTGTATTCCAAATTCACTAAAAGCTAAAGGAACAATATATAAATATCACACAATGTAAATAACAATCATGTAAAAATTATGTTTCTTTTTACTTACTTTAGGAGTGAGGAGGAAATATTGCGAGTTGTCGGTTGTAGAAGTTATATTAACCAATAACTGGAACATTTTTCTCTCGTTGATCGGATCCATCCCTTGATTTACCTCATCCACACACCTAAAGGAAATAAATACAGGCCATTACCTTATAATATTCATTGGTTAACTTTAAACTGGATGAATATTGAAATGAACAAACAAGGTCATTGGCAAACCTCCGTAGCTCTGTTTTAAAGTCTGCTGTAAAGTTTATCTTTAAATTCTGGGCTCTCTGATAAGAATCAAAAGAGGCATTCAAAGCCTTCAAAGTAATGGATTCGGTTTGCCATTTTGTGGCTTATTTGATTGGATACTTTTTTTTTAATAGGTGACTGTGACCCAGAAGTGGGCCACAGTGGTCCAACCTTAAGGTTACGGCAGATTAGACTACAGAATACAGCGAATTATGCTATTAAAATTAAATAAAAGGTAACTGTTTGTTATTATTTGTACTTTATGTAAATTCTACCAGACTTTGAAGATAAAAAAAACACAGTTTCCATTTCGAGTTTATTTGGGGAAACGGTTGCAATAATGGACTTCCTTTTCGTCTTGATGCTTCTCCCCTCTTTTTTTGAATCTGCCTTTGGTAACCACGAAACTGGAAACTTTTTATTTGTATAAAGAAAAATGATCCACTGAAATGATTCACTGTAACTCGATGACAGTTTTTGTAAATATAAAAATAAAAAAATTTGCAAGGCCTCTCCCAACAAACTAAAACAGTGTATTCAAATAATAAACATTGATCAATGAAGGAAAAAATCGAACCTTTCAAATTTTAAACCAGTATTAGAAAAAAAAATACATGTAAAAAAAGTTTTGTCGTGAAGGCGATCAGTGTGGCAGAAGGGGGTATAAAAAAGTGTACAAACAACAAAAACTAAACAAAAGTGCAATAAGTTGTCGGTTTGTACTATGATTGGTCTTGTAAATAATTTATTCCGCCATGAAAAATATCTTCCTTAAAACAGGTTTCACCTAGCTCATCATCATACCCCTGTCTGCTTCTAGTGGTGCATAGGGCACTACATTAGAACACCAAATGCAGCGTATCTCGATCGTCTATTACAAGAAGGTGATCAGTCTTACGCTTCAGGGACAATAAAATATTGCAGTATGAAACCACCCTCAAAACAAATATTTCACATTGACCCTGCCAGGAATCGAACCCGGGCCCATTTCCTTTTCAAGGGTTTTTACCTGAAAGTAGTCATCAAGTCAAAAACACTCATCCAGGGTTAATAATTTTATAAAAAATGTGTTGAAATAGAAAAAAATGTGGTAGATTGTAAACTTTTTTCTTATAGCAAAACAACATTAATAATTGTCCTACAAATTGTATGTAATTTTGTGTTTTTAGTACAATTTTTTTGTCTCTCATTGAGCTCTTTAACACACAATTTTATATTATTTTGAAATGCATAATTTCTGTCAGGCGCACTATAAAAACATCTGAGCGGAGGATGAATGCTCTCATATCTCTGTGGCTTGGATCTTTACAAGGAGGTCTTCTTTGATAGCGCATACAATTTGGTTGTCAGGGAATCTGGACGTGTTTCCAGAAATCAATTGAATGGAGTTAAGGGACTCCGAAAATAGTTAATTACATATACTTTTTTATTGACATTGACCCTCTACAAAATGTTGGTAAGAAAAATATAAAATCTGACATGAGCCAATTTAGATCTGAACCACAGATCTATTGTCGAATCTCCTCCTTCAAACGAAGGTTCTTAAAGTATCTGGCTACTGGGTCAGGGCGAGCGCTCTCACATCCTCAGACAGTGAAATGATCCCCCGAATATGCGGCTTCTTGCGGTGATGTAAAGTATCACATTGACTTCATACTGGGAATACTCGGCTAAAATAGTTTGGAGAAAAGAAGAAATGCATACTTGCTTATGTATTTTTTCCTATTAATCCGTGGTATTACGATCAACATAGGTGTAATGGAGAGTATTTTTCTTTATGTTCCTAACGACTACCTTAGACATAGGCAGCTTTAGCTGTTTTGTCTTCCTGCTTGCAGAACCAACCTGCCGATGGTAATGCCAGTAGGAAGAGCAATGTCTTTACTCAACCGTATCTCTTCGGATATCGACATCTTTTATATTAGTGAAAAAAAGTTCAGAGAGGATAGCATCCTTTTTCTATAATTGCTGGGTATTTTTATTTTACCATCTTTGTATTTTTAAATTTTAGAATTAATTTTTTCGTATTATGTATGCATTGAAATATTTTTGTAATGTACATAAACGTTTATAAAATAAATTTAAAAATTGAATTGAAATAAAACGTAAAAAAATGTTTCATTGTCTGCACGGCAGGAGGTAAGTCTAGAATTTTCATTCTAGCAAGGTGTTTATTTAATCTGCAGTGCCCTAACAGCGTCAGTGACCGCCCTAGTGTAAACTGTTTCTTCTGTTGAATCATTTTAGAGAAAAATTATTTTAAGGGAGTATAACACAAGGCAAAGATTTTGGCCGTTACCTGAATGGGACTTTAGAGAGTTGCTGAAGAGCCATAAGGTAAAGGGCAGTAGAGAGAGCTCTCTCTCCCCCACTTTGTGTGTGGGAACTCAGGACTTGAAGCTGCTCCTCAGAACGGAACCTCACCAGGATGCTGATGCCGTAGTAATCATATTCTTCCTGGAAAAGAAATATAACTTTCAAAATTTGCTTCCTTATAATTCTAATCATATAGACAAAACCAGAGGTAGAAAAAATATATAAGGTGTTAAATCAAATTAAGAATTCAATAAAATTTAATAAACAATCCCATATTGTTATGGAAGGAAAGAAACGAGGGCAGTCTGGGTATGGGACAGAAAAGAGCATCATGGCTCAGGAATTTAAGACAGTGGCTCGGTGTGCCGGATGCAGCAGCGCTGATAAGACTGGCCCAGGATCATGATGATGTTTTTTTTACAATAAACGTAAGTGATAAAACAGAGTATTCAAAAATAAAGCATAATTACATAGCAATGAAATACATATTAATAGTAAACAAAAAAATCCCACAAAGGCATGGCCTGTTCGTGGGTATACAAGAAAATGTTAATGAATTTTTGCTTCTATAATAAATAATGGACTTTTATAATATTTTTGTGTAACATAAGAAAGAAAAAATAAAATATTCTGTAAAAGATAATATGGTTTTTTTTTTAATAGTAATTAAAAAAGGAAATAATAAATATTAATAAAAGCACAAAAATATTCCTTATTATTAAAGGGCAACAAAATAAATCATAGAAAAAAAAGAGTTCATATCTTAAGTTTGAATCCAGGATAGTGCATGTTTTTTAAAAGAAGGAAAATTATGAAAGTTTGTAATCAATGAAATATTATCAATAAAAAAGAATTTAAAAAAATTTAACGTTAACAATCAACAAACGTTTTTGATGGCTTCCAATCAGTTTCTTTCCTTAAATTCCATATAATTTCGACCTATTTATTTCTTTTCACTGGATGTTGCAGAATGCAAAAATAATATTGACACATTTATAATATTTTTAAAACCGTATTCCTACACCCCTGTTCGAAAGAAGAGCTTCATTTTTGTGACACCAGGCGTAGTTTGACATTTAAGATAAATAATTATTTGTTGGCCTCGTGGTGTAATGGTCAGTGCGTTTGCCTACCATGCAAGAGGTCTCGGGTTCGATTCCCGATATGGTTGATATGAAATATTTATTTAAAGGTGTGTTTTCACAATGGAACATTTCATAGTCCCTGGACTGGTACCTGAAGCGTAAGACTGATCGTCTTACCTTTATGTAACAAAAATGATTAAGATACGCTGCAGTTGGTGTACCAATGCAGTGCCCTATGCACCATTAGGTGCGGAAAGAGAAGGAACGATAAATTATTTTATGTTAATATTAATTATTTAAAGCTATGTCAATCACTTATAAACAAATGAAAAGTTACACCATTATTTTTACAATGTTTATCCAAACAATTTTTACACGCTTATGTGACACGAGCAGACATTTTGGTTTCGATTCTAAACCTCGAGCTCACGTCACACCCGGCTGGCAGACAAAGAACAACTAAATACGCGTTGGGCATCACCGAGCATTTGAGCATCAGTTAAGTGTCATAATTTTTGAAGGCTCGATAGGTCGATGCAATTAACAAATATAAAAAACCGCTGAACTTCCCTATTGATACAATTATTTTCCTAATAAACTTACTTCTCCATTGGGTTTGGAAATCTGCACCTCTCCAGCACACCCAAGTTGGGCGAACATTTCGGCAAATTTTGAGTTTATTTTTGAAATCTGTTTTTCTAAAGATGGAAGCCATTTGTCCCTGAAACAACGATATACATATTTACACATGCATATTTATCCCGCAACATTAAATATTTTCATAACCAGTGCATGAAAGGGTTGCCTATTAAAATGCACAGCATGTTGGTTTTATAGTTTTGTGCAACAACTATGGCGAAGGCGTATAATGTGTTTTGCATGTCGGTTTAATTGGTGCCCTGACGAAGAGATGGGTACGTCTTGAAACCGGTAGACATAGAAAAGTCGGAAGTAGTTATGTACAAATATTTAATAACATTAACATATTTATACCTTTCATATTTTCTCTTTGCAAAAGAAAACATTACATGAGAAATTGAAATTGTATTTTTTCTCTCAATCATTATTTATATTAAAAAATAAATATTTGCATTCTTATAATTTACACAAACATTTCAATATTAATGTATTTCCCATAATGGAAATAAAGTTAATACATATATGCATCTGACACTCTGGAATTTGCTTATGAAAAAGCGAAGTAGCTGTATCCAGGAAAATGTATATCATCCCTTTCAAAATCCATCACTTTTGATTTATCAACAACATTTTCTGCATACATTGTAGACTTCTGTTTCTTATATATATAATAACAATTATAGTACGGAGACTAACCGAGACTAATAGCCGTGCTCTAAAGCACGGCTATCGGCAGCAAACAGATGTTATTATGGCTTGTTTAAACATCTGTGATCCAAATTGCTCACTAGAAAAACTAAGACCATTATTTACAAAACTCTCCTCAGACCGGTCATTGCATGTGGTGCCGAATGCTGGGTTATGACCAAAAGAGATGAAAGTATTTGAAAGAAAAGTATTAAGGAAGATATTTGGTGCCGTCAACCAAAACGGAGTGCGGAGGAGACGGTTTAACCATGACTTAGAGGCACTGTATGGCGAACCCAACATTGCACAATTCATAAAAATAAGAAGATTGTTGGGCCATGTGCACAGGCTGAATGATAATCGTACCACAAAAAATAATACTTTTATCGCTTCGGAAGCTAGACGAAGCATAGGCAGACCAAAATTAAGACGGCTGGATAATGTGGAAAGTGACATTAGAGCAATTGGTCCGATGAACTGGAGAAGAGCCGCAGGGTGCAGGGAGTAATGGAGACAGATTCTGGAGGAGGCCAGGGCCCACAACGGGCTGTAGGCTGTAGCGCCACTGATGATGTATACTAGAGATGAAAATAATCAACTAAATTTACTTATTACTTAAAATTTATTTACTTTAGTAATCGAATGAAGAAAATAATCGAATTAATCATTCGAATGAATCATTTATTTCCGGTATACCATAGACAATAGACACAGAAATTTATTCAAAGACAAACTCCGTTTTTCGGGAGAAAGTAAGTTCCTTTATAAGAAAAAGAGCCTTCTACCAAAATGTGATAAAACAAGTAAAATAGATTTACAAATTAAAATTAAAAACAACACAAATAGAAAGGAATAACAATATGAACACAAGCAAAAAACGATACCTACATTGTATGAAAACTTCAAGTTAGTTACATTCTAGAATATTTTCAAATGTTTTGAATTTTTATTTTAATTAAACTAATAATATTATATGAAAAACAGAAGTCACGATCTAATACGGATTTTATTTCTAGAAAGCCGGGACGTGAATACGAAAAAAGTCGTGTGTTTATTGTAAGCAACCCTAATAAAAAAGTAATACAAATTTTTTATTTTTTTTTAAAAACAAATTAATACTGATTTTCAAACAAACAAATGGGAAAATGGAGACATGGTTTGAAAATTTAAAAATACCACCCATAGAGCAACAAATTATAAACCTACATAGGAGGTGATTTTCACAAAAATGGCGCTATACAAATTATCCAAACATTACGTACGTCAGTTTGTTTTTTTTTTAACTATGGCAATAATTATAATGTAAACCATGATCCTTACTTTATGGTATTTAGAATATTTACATGGGTATAATTATAGTCTGTGGTTATCATTACTTGACATAATCTAATATTTATCTGCCAAAGAAAGGATGAAAATTAAAATATTTTTGTTTCATATTTATTGTTTAGGTCATGCATGTAAAACTACAATCAGCTGTTATTGTGTTGATATTTCAGATCGGATGGATTTGATATAAATTTTATTATTATTAAGTACACAAATAGGCTAGCAGCAGACCTATAAACAAACGTCAATTTATTTTATTGTTATTTTTATTGTTAAATGATGCACTTTATATATTAATATACATTTTTATTTTACCTGTGCTGACATAACTACAAAAAAACAAAAGCATTTTATTTCAACTATCACGTCCACCAGATCCCAGCGCCCATTACGTCATAACGAATTAGTTGGCGATGAAAGTAGTCGGCGTAAAGCTCGCCCATTGGTCCATTTGTAGTCGAATGAATTTAACGCACGCCTATTGGTCTATTTGCATTCGGTTTAATTCATTAGTTTGGAAATTACTAATTCATTCAATAGTCGGCGTAAAGCTCGCCCATTGGTCTATTTGTAGTCGAGTGAATTCATTCAACTACATTACTGCATTCGAGCTTTCAGTCGACTACAATTACCCATCGAATGTAGTCGACTACTTTCATCGGTAATGTATACGTTGAACAACTATGGTGACATTACACATCCAACCCCATTTGACTTCTTTAGGAATGTCAAACCACGACGTGAATGACCCATTTACCCTCACATATGCTGTGCTGTCCTTATACAGTGACGCGATAGTATTGGATTATTAAATAGTTTATTGATATTAATTTAGTAAATAATTTAATATTAGTACCTGAGTTCTGTCATTTTAAGTTCAAACTTCTTGCATTGCTCATTTAAAGACTGGATTTGACTTTTAAGCTTCTTTATAGCCGCTTCTCTCACTTCAAACTCATTGATCAACTGAAATATAACATAAAAACCTTTTAAATCACACATAATACGAAGGTTGTATAAAAAATAAGGTTTTCAATTTTTTTTCAGGTTTAAGGCATTTTTTATTTGAACTGAAAAATACATAATTGGAAAGCTTTATATTTATATTTTCAAAATCAACGATTCAATTATAAAACTTTTTTTTATTTCAAAATTTGACATGTGACATCAGCGTGACCACATATGAAGTAAATTGAAATCACACGGAAAAAATAAAAATCCACAAATAAACCACTGTCTACCCCCGCGGGAAGATTCAGAATAGCACCTCTGGTTAATTTTAAAAACATATCTAACGGTATTTCATAATAATCATTTTATTTTTCATCGTCCAAAATTAATGATAATTTACCCGATTATCCCCTCTGCCGATACAGTTAATCTTTACTTGCAACAAGTCGATGTGATCTTGTAAAGTGTTCAAGTCATTTGGTAATTTGGAGAACTCCTTGGCAAAGGGAAAACCAGTTTCGTGAGGAAGGAATTTTCCAGTACTGTCTTTCGCTTCCTGGAGTTTCTCTTTGGCTGTATTTTTTATATTGTTCAATTGACGAGTGATATTTTCCAGCGTGCTCTGAAAAGAAATGCATCAATCGAATTAAAACAATGGTAGGTCCAATTCCCCCTTAATCCTAAGAAAAAAATGCTCTCCAGAGTGATTTCAGACCGGAATATCTTGTCAAACATGGCTGCCTATTCTACTGGGATTAGCCGAGAACTTTTAAACCAGAATGAAGTTATGCAGAAAGCAGCCAGTCCACAATTTCTAAAAAATGAGATATCGATGTTATCGGGTGCAGTAAGGTCTATTCTATGTTCTGCTAAACACAGTGTTATGTATTATAGCAACACTGAGTAGGTACTTGTCTGGATAAATATGATCTGTGCATAAGTGTAAAGTAAAAGTGTTTTTACAACAATAATAAAGAGTACTTGATAATGACCCAACATGGGATAACTTAGTGTATCATTAATTATTCAAACATTACATTGGCGACGAGGAAAATGGCACTAAGATTTAGTGAATATGGCCCAGGTAAAACCTGGAGCCATTATATTGACAGATTTTGTTTTGCTCTGGAAGCAAATCAAATACTAGAAGAAAATGTCAAAAAGGCCAACCTGTTAGCAAACTGTGGAGAAGAAACCTACGACCAGTTAGTAGCGTTAATATTACCTAAAAACATCAGAGAAGTTACATTTGAAGAAATTCTGCATGTATTAAACAAACACTACAATAAAGAGCCTAACGAAATCATACAATCTTACAAATTTCACAACCGGCAACAGAAAGTTGAGGAGTCAATAAATGCCTACATTATAGAGTTAAAAAAAATAAGTAAGCATTGTAATTTCATGGATTTACAAAGGACATTAAGAGATAGATTGGTTTGCGGCGTGAATGACAAAAATTTGCAACAAGACTTATTAACGAGAGAGAAATTAACTTATGAAAGAGCAGTAGAAATTTGTCAAGCTTTTGAAAGTGCAAAAAGGGGCTTGAAGACAATACATCTTTCAACCTTGAGCAGTGAAGATAATAGCGAGCCGATGGAAATAAACAAAATAAGTGTGAATAAGAAAAATAATATGCAGATATATGAGTGTAAACATTGTGGAAAGAAACATAGAGGCGAGTGCCGTTTCAAAGAGGCAATTTGCAGGTTATGTATGAAAAGAGGACACATACAAAGAATTTGTTTTAAAAATAAATATAATAATAATAATGTAGAGGAAAACGGCGATGACATGTGTGGCGTGTATCATGCATGGGGGAGTGCAAAGGTGACTCCATATTATGTAACACTCGGTATAAACGGAGTCAAGGTGGATATGCAAGTAGATTCAGGAGCTAGCGCATCCATCATAAGTTACACATATTATCGAGAGTTGTGGCCAAAGGGAGGACCTGAATTGAGGCCCAATAATGCCAAACTCCAAACCTGGACGAAAAGTAGATTAGAGATTATGGGAGAGATGTTGGTAGAAGTCCAATATAATGGAAATAAACAGATGTTAACTCTGTTAGTAGCAAAAGGAAGTGGGCCGAGTCTACTTGGACGAGCATGGTTTGCAGACTTGGGAATCACAGTTGAAGGAATTCATGAGATACACAATATCACAACAGACAGACTGCTTCTGGAAGATATAAAAAAAATGTATAGATATATGTTTAATGAAGGATTGGGAAAGTATAAGGGACCGAAAGTGTCAATACAATTACTAGAAGGAAAGTCTACACCCATATTCATGAAATGTAGACCCACACCACTGGCGCTAAGAGAAAAAATTAATACTGAAATAGACAAAATGACGGAAGATGGAATATTAAAACCAATAACATATTCAGAATGGGCGACGCCCATAGTACCAATTGTTAAACAAGATGGTAGTATAAGATTATGTGGGGATTATAGATGTACTATCAACAAAGCAACTAATTTAGATACATATCCTTTACCCACAATAAATGAAGCATTATCAACAATAGCGGGAGGTAAAATCTTCACAAAATTAGATTTAGATAGAGCATATTTGCAAGTGGAAGTGGATGATGAGACAGCCAAATTGTTAACATTAAATACACCTAAGGGACTATTTACAATGCATAGGTTACCTTTTGGAGTTAAAACATGTCCGGGCATATTTCAAAGATTAATGTCCACATCACTAGCAAATATAGAGGGCGTATCAGTTATGTTAGATGATATATTAATATCAGGAAAAGATTGGAATGAACATAATCATAGGTTGGAGAAAGTGTTGAAAATCCTACACCAGAATGGACTGCACCTTAATGAGAAAAAATGTTTATTTGGAACAAATAGAGTTAAATATCTAGGATATCTAATTGATGATAAGGGAATACACCCAACGGAAGAGAAAGTAAAATGTATACAGGTGGCAGGTGGCACCAACACCTCGTAATACTAAGGAACTTAGAGCATTTTTAGGTTTATATACATTTTATGAAAGATTTATTCCAGAAAAATCAGATACATTAGAGCCATTATACAGATTGTTAGACAACAACAAGGAGTGGAAGTGGACAAAAAAGGAACAGAATGCATTTGAAGAAGCCAAGAAAAAATTAACAGGAGAGTGCACCTTGGTTCATTATGATAGTAATAAGCCTTTGGTATTGTGCTGTGATGCAAGTGAATATGGTGTTGGAGCTATTTTGTCACATGTGATGCCAGATGGAAATGAAAAGCCTATAATGATGGCATCTAGAACGATGCACATACATGAACGAAGATATGCTCAAATAGATAAAGAGGCATTGGCGATAATGTTTGGGGTACAGAAGTTTCAGCAATTTCTATATGGAAGAGATTTCAAAATAATAACCGATCATAAGCCTTTGTTAGGTATTTTCAATGCAGAAAAACGAATGCCAGAAGTATTATCACCTAGAATGTTGAGATGGGTTTTGACTCTAAATAATTATAGTTATTGTATTGAGCATCGACCGGGAAATAAGATTGGCAATGCGGATGCTTTAAGCAGATGGCCGGTAGAACAAGAAATAAAAGAACCAGGAGATCCAGCAGAAGTCTTACTTTTGGAAGATACTCCAACAACATTCCCATACGATTGTAGAGATATTGCGGAAGCCACTCGTAAGGATAAAGTGCTATCAAAAGTATATTATAACGTATTAAAAGGATGGCCAGAAAACGTTGAACAGGAAGCCAAAGTGTATCATAAAAAAAGGGATGGATTATCTATTCAAAGAAACTGCTTGTTGTATGGTAGTAGAGTCATCATACCATTGTCAATGAGAAGCAATCTATTAAAATTATTACATGAATCACACGATGGCATCGTCATATCCAAAGCAATAGCAAGAAGTTATTTCTATTGGCCAGGGTTAGACGCTGATATTGAGAAAACAACGGGCAGATGTGATATTTGTCAAGAGCAAGGAAAGCAACCTAACTCAATCAAACATCAGTGGATTACACCAAGTAAACCATGGGCAAGATTGCATATAGACTTTTTCGGACCTTTTGCAGGTAGGCAGTTTTTAATTTTGGTAGATGCCTACAGCAAATGGCCAGAAATTAAAATTGCTAAAGACGTATCAAGTAATACAGTAATTGCTACGTTAAGGGATATTTTTGCAACGCAAGGGTTGCCAGAAACTTTGGTATCTGATAATGGTACAGCATTCACATCGGAGGTATTTGGTAGCTTCCTAAAAGAGAACAATATCAGACATGTGAAGACAGCACCTTACCATCCAGCAACGAATGGACAAGCAGAGAGATACGTCCAAATCTTTAAATCAAAGTTAAGAAAAATGAGTAATTTACCATGGTCTGTAAAGTTGCCGCGAATATTATATAATTTGAGAACGACACCAAATACAAGCACAGGGAAAACACCCGCAGAAATGTTAAATAAAAGACAATTTAGAACAAGATTTGATAAGTTTCATCCACATGCAGATATTACTAAACAGACATTCCAAAAAGAATATAATCAAAATGTGGAAATACGTGATTTTAATGTAAATGAAAAAGTGTGGGCCAGACAGTACGGAAAGTCTAATAAATGGAGTAAAGGAGTTATATCAAAAATTATTGGTACGTCTAATTATGAAATAAAACTAGATAATGGCGACACACAAAGAAGGCATGTAAATCAATTAAAACATGGAGAAGACAATGAGGTCCAGGAAAATGCCAGAATGGAGGAATTTAAACCTCAATATAGTAGAGAAGAAGAAGAGGAAGATGATATGGTGGAGATCCCTCCGCAGGAGAGGTGGGCAGATATTATAGGAATTCCAAGCACCTCAGAAGAAGCAAACATGCAAGCAGGGAAGGCATTGAAAAGAATGCGAAGTATAGAAGAATCGGAGGTAGCCCAAGGTAGTGACAAACTACCAAGAAATGAGGCACCGAAAATTAATATGAAATGAAGAACATTTATGTTATGATTTATTGTTTTATTTGTTTATTGTGTTATTAGATTATGGTTAGCTTGTTACTAACTTAAATGGAAAGGTATGTTATGTATTATAGCAACACTGAGTAGGTACTTGTCTGGATAAATATGATCTGTGCATAAGTGTAAAGTAAAAGTGTTTTTACAACAATAATAAAGAGTACTTGATAATGACCCAACATGGGATAACTTAGTGTATCATTAATTATTCAAACATTACACACAGCCACACCGCTTTCATATAAAAAACAGTTTTAATCACCCTCTGAAAATGATGTCCATCACAAAAATGGCATTTCTCAATTTGCTGAAAACACCCACAGCACTAGAAGAATCTTAACAAATTTTAAAAACTATTAAAGCTAGTCAAATACATAGTTCAATTCTTGTTTGTGATATTTAATAAAAACGAATATGTTCCTTGTTTATCATTTGTTAAAGTCAAAAACATTCCAAATGCTGTGTAGATTTGTTTATTAACTCTTTACACAAATGTCCTATTATCTCAGTTTCACTTTTCTATGGCTGGCTGCTTTCTGCATAACTACGTTCAATTTCTTTTTAATAGGTACCTATATAAATTGTAAGGTTTTTTATAATAACAATAATTTCATGTCTTTTTTGTTTTAATTAGTAAATAGAGATTTAAGAATGTAAAGTACATTCAAATCATTCATAAGCATTTGCTTATGTGTGATTAGCGAAACGTTTACAAATAAAATATTTCAGTGTGCCTACTAACAAATATGAAATCTGTATGTTTTTTGGTTCACCGACAAGCACTAACACATGACAGGCTTATTAAACATTTGAGTGCACTGCACCTACATATATATCTATTTAAACTTCAAGGACAAAAATATATATTCTCGCCGTTCAGGCCAAAGTCACAAACCCTAAAAGAGTCGGTTTTGAGTTGAATATGCCATTCAAAGCATAAAATTATGTTATTTAAGAAGCAAGTCACCAAGGCTACTTAGTTAGAAAAAAGTTCCATAAATTGAAATTATTTGTTGTTAGTGAAAAACGGTGGTGTGACTTTCAATAAAATCTCGACCATAAATCACCAAAGGCAGATCAAATGTATGGTTTTTTGAGTTTTTTATTTTATTTTAAGGCAATCGATCCAAAAAAGGATTATTTCTGTGGGGTTCATAGTCCATTGATCGGTGACTCACAGAGATGCAATCATTACATCTGAAATAGAGCGACGACCGATGAAGCGAGACATACAGTATTGCACATAACGACGAGAACAATGTCCTGCAGAGCATTAACATCGTTCCTACCATGGAGAAATGAAGAACAAAGGAAGGTGGCCTATGAAGAGACTACATGGCGTGGGAACGCCCAATCAGCCCAAACAGTCAGCCCAACAAGTCAGCTCAACGCAGTCACTCAGTTCCAGCATGTAGTTCAAGTGCAGCCAGTTCAACTCCTCATCGCCGTAACACTCACGCGACATGATTCAATTCATTATTTATTTGCCATGTAATAAATACACGCATTAAACAGCAACCTCGTGTTTTCTGTCAATCTCCAACTTGGGTAGGAACTCCACTCAACAACCATAAATCCTACATTTCTAAGGCTGATTTTTATCGTTTTTTAGTATGACAGTTTTTTCTTCCTAAAAACATTTTGTTTATGTTTAGATATTTGTATAATAAAACAAAAAACAACAAACATATTGAAAAATATTTCTTTATATAAAACATATCTTTAACAACAAAATTTAATAATTATTTGTATGTAATATTTCTTCCCTGTCACTTACTATTTTGGGTTGCATTGTTCAGATTACTAACAAGCAAAAGTCAACCTTCCAGATATATGAAAATGTATCAGAAAGAAAAGGTTACCAATGGAATTTATAAAAAAGACATAAAGGAATTGTGTCGTGTACATAAAACTTCCGAAACACAAAAATCTGATTTTTCCTTGGTCTCCAAACTGAATTTCGATTTCTCAAAATGGTGTTTTTTGTTGGTGACTTTTCCCCGAATGGCAACGATATGCTCATTGGCAGACTTATTGCTAAAAGATATCTTCTAGCCAACCAAAAAATTGGTGAAAAATTAGTCAAAATTTGCACATACATACTTTTTTTGTTGTATTTTTGAGTTACAAAGAGTACATGCAAATTTATTAATACAAATTATTAATGAAAATATTTTCATTCTATACATTATAAGATCAGGAATATGGCAATGTCATAATATGGTGTATTTTGGGTATCTATCTGTATGTTATTTGGTAAGATTTAATATATTTAGTGGAACAGTCATGTTCTGAAACCGGTTGGCATATTAAATATATTGTAGTGATTGACGTGAGAGTGAGTGACATGAAGAAAAAAGAAAAGTTTAAGTAGAATACCTCAGCATTGTTGGCATTGTCTTTCAAAACCCTCAAACTAGTTTGTTGTTGGATCACCTCGTTCCTCATGATCTTTAGTTTCTCCCCGAATACGGAGTTGTTGAGAGACTTGTTCTGGTAGGTCTTGAAGATTTCGCTGATCTTGTGCTGTATCTGAGACTGTTCCAGCACACACTTGGCAATCTCACACCTACACTTTAGTTTCTCTGTCTCTATGTCGATATTAGCTTCGTTCTCCAGAGTGTCTATTTTCTTTTGCTGCATTCTAATTCTGGCCGAAATTGTTTTGACCTGCAAAACGAAGCCATTAAAAATAAATACCAATAATAATATCGTCAGTTGCTGACGTAAAATAAATAGACTCGCAACTTGAACTTGACCTTGGTCATTAAAAATGGAGCCAGTTTGGGAATGTCACCACGATGTACCAGGGGATGTTTGAGAAAGCTTTGTATCGAGAGAATTGTGCAAAGTCTAATAATTGTGAATTGAGAGATAACAGATAATAAAATATTTAAGTATTAAGAAAACCGTGTTCTTATTTGAAAACCCAAATAAAATATTACGTTGCCATCAATAAAACAATTATAAACACCTCTCTACCGTTTCCAACCCACCAAGTCTACTATTTACCATTGTGTCTTTCTACTTTCCTTTATAATAATTTTCTATGTGTAAATATGTCCTTAAAAATGCCCACTGGGCGTATATACAGGTGTTCTTTAAACCCTGTCACATCTGAAACCACGATGATCAGTATGGGCAAGAAGACATATTAGCATATTTAAAAAATATTTAGAAGGAAGAAAATTTTCAAAAATAAAATATTTTAAAAAACAAATAGCTGCTTACTTCTGCAGGGGAGAAGCGAGGGTGGCGCGGCCGTGCGGTTTATCAGACTCCCCCTTCTTGTTTCTCCCCTGCAGAAGTAAGCAACCATTTGTTTTTTTTAATATTTTATTTTTGTAAATTTTATTTGTTCTAAAAATTTATTTTTATGTGCCAATATGTCTTCTTGCTCATACTGATCATCGTGGTTTCGGATGTGACAGGGTTTGAAGAACGTCCTGTATAAATAAATAATTATTTTTAAATAATCCTTTATTTACTTTATTTTTATTTTAGTTATTTTATTTTATTTCATTGGAAAGTCAACAGACATTTATAAATTTCTAAGATACAATTATATTATAAATACATGTCATAAAGTTCAATTAGAGGCATCCACATAATATTGTTATTGTAAATGTTGTCACATAAAAATTATACATATATATAACTGCTATATCTATAGCAAATCACAATACACATTCAAACATTAGTGAGAAAAAGAGATATTGTCGGCTTAACTTGTAAAACTCATAAATCCCAGCAAACACGGTTTTTACTTCAGTGGGGTAGTTTTTTTGTTTAACACTGTACAGATACACACGTCCTAACAGAAAACGCAGAAATATCATTTTTGACCATTTGTGGATTTACAAGTTTTACAAATTGTGCATATTACATACCTTAGTACATATTTCTATAAAATTCTTTACCATAGGTATGACACTGGCTGTCAATGTTTTTTATTTATGGAAAATGTACTTAAAGATAAAACTTAACAACTACTTATTTAATAAATTGGACTGTATTAACGAAAATGATATATCTGTTCTGTTTTTCACATATGCAGTGCAATTCAAAAAAAAAATCACACTCAATGACGAATTTCTGCATAGCGTCATAATCATGATGAAAGTCCGTTGGAGAATGAAGGCACGGAAGGCAATTACTCACAAATTTAACCGTCATTTTCTACGCGATTGTAACGAGTCTATTTAAGTCTCAGTCTTAGCAGAATTGATTTAAACCAAGTCATCAATAGTGGAAAATTCTCAAGGATTTTTTTATTAGCTAATAAACAATTACTAGACATCAACACTATTCTTATTAAAATCTGTTTAGAAATACGGGAGGTATAAAGGATTGAATTCTAGTCAATTGGATCATGCCAAAAACGAATGAATCGTGACATCATTGATTTTTTTACCCAAAATGTCAATGTTTTTTATAGAGCTAAAGCTACCTATTTCTATAGGTCGTTTGTTTATGTTTACAGTGTTCAAGTCCCGTCACTTACCAGCATTGTTACGAGCACGAGGTGTCGGGCAATTAAAAGCATTAAAATATATTCAGCTAAAAGCAATGCTGTAAATTCAGTCATGATAAATCGAAATAATTTTTTTAAATACTTACAATAATAAAAATAACCCTGAAATTTTATCTGTTTTTACTATCATCTGTCAATGTCTGGAATGCAGAAAGTAAACTGGGGGTGAAAGGAGTATAAACAACAATATTAGATTGTACATGTGTCTTTTTGTTTCTATCTATGGCATAACCAACATTAATATAAATGCATCACCCGTGAACTTATGTGACTAAATTTATTGCCAATTTACGAAACTGCTGTTTTTGATATGGCGAATTTTGAAAATGAAATTTATCAATGAAATTATTGATTATTAGCGCTATTATAAACAGAAAGAGTCTTTAAAAACTCCTTTATAAGTACAGTATGTTAAATCCAATATTCCTCCCAAGTGAAAATATCCTATTGGTCATGTCACAAATTTTGAAAAAATCATTTTTCTTAGAAGAGAATACATTTATTACATGTTTATTCTGACCTGTTCTAAGGACTCATTTAGCTTTTTCCTCTTAGATTGTAAGGAGTTGAGAGAATCTTCCAGTCTTGCTATTTTTACATCAACCTCATTGATAGCCACTCGTTTTTGTTTTTCTAGAAAACCAATTTGCTCCAATCTATAATAATTAAACAAAATTTAAAGCTGTTTAAGGAATAACATGCGACACAAAAAAACATCTTTTCCCCACGAACTGCTGCGCAATCTTTTGAAAAAAGCTCCATAACTTCTACGATGGCCCGTCGTCGGTCTTCTAGGATATTTGGCAAATTTTAGTGGAATTTTCGTCGGTTTGGGCCATTGAAGGGCGTCCAAAGCGGGGTTGCTCATCAATTGACATTTCCCTTCTTTTAAAACGGGGAAACCACTTAAAACACTTGAGTTTTCCCCATAGTAGCATTATTGTAAGCAGTTGTTGTATTTCAAGAGTTTCTGTGCCAGTTTCTCTGAGCAGGAAGCTAAATTTCACGGCCGCAAGCTGTTCACGACACAATTATCCATCGCAAAAGCGACGAGCAAAAAAAACAACTGCCACAAAAAAACATGCACACACCAGCCAAACGGAACCCTCTCCAGCGACAACACTAGGCATACTGACTGGGGAAAGGTTAAGCTCTACACGATCCTACCGGCAGAACCTGGTACCACAAAAGCTTCGTCCATCAAAGCATTAATTCTATTTTTTTAGGCTCTCATACATAACATATCCGGGAAAGAAGAGGAACAAAATGAAGGAAAATAAGGGTTCTAATATTTCAGGTGACCAAAGAGGTGCATTATGCGGACATCAATAAAATAAATGCAAGGATGTATACTAACTCAGCTTGGGTCTTATTAAGAATGTCTTGATCGACTGTATTGACCAGAATTTTAGCCGGGCGTATCTCATTAGTTGAAGTGGATTTGGCTCCGCTGTACTCGGACACTCTGATCATAAATCTATGGTTTTCTAGAAAAATACAAAAAGAACATTAGTCACGTGTAATAGGTAATCCAATCGCCCGTATTCAGATGCCTAAACACTTTTAATAATAATAACAGTTTACTACTTATTTTATTTATTTATTCGTATATAGATACAAATTTCAAAAAAAGTATTATAACGTATTCCTAACTCCACGAGGCCAAGAGCCCTGTGTTGAGTTGGGATACAACATAATGGAAAGTGGAAGTATGCATATTAATATAATAACTTCTACAATCTCCTACATTTTTATGGAAATAGATTTCTCTGGATTGTGAGCAATGTGCAATAATAAAATTTTACTACCTACTGGTGTATTAAATAAACATATAATAAATTATATTATACAAAGTTTGATAGTTTCGATAGTGGAGCTAGGTAGAAGTAAAATCGATTGTCTCATTTGCCCAAACCAATATTGAATCACCAGCTCCTTAAATGTATAGTTTATATTATGTTTTCATTCTGTTATTATGCGTTTTATAATATAAATAATATAGGTATACACAAATGAAATATAAACATAAATACACAGTCTTTAAAACTGCCTGAACATTTTGTTATGTTTTTTTTTTATGTTAAGTCTTTTTGGTATATTCTCACATGTTTTTAAGTGTCCTCGGCACGGGTAACCCCGACAGTGAGGTCACATTATTTTTAATACTTATCATTGTTTATAACATTTAAGTTTGTTAGTGAAAATTCTTGATGGAAGTTCATTGTAATTTATCATAGAAATAAAAGACGAGTTATGCTTTAATTCCTTTGCTAATTTGTTAGTTAATAATAAAGACAAAAAAGATAAGTTTTCCAATTCAAGAACTTACCTTCTTAATTGTAATGACTAAAAATACATGCCTTTAAAACACGCATAAAAGAGCATATACAATTCTGGTCTATTAATAAAGATAATTCAAATTTTGCCAATCATTTAAAAAACAACGTTAAAAGAATTAATATTGCACCTAAAGACCATAAACTTGAGAAACGGGAAATTCTCGAAATTAATAGATTAAAGAATAAACCCGACGTAGAGTTACTTAATGAACAGCTACCACACCTGTATTCCCATTACTATACTATGTAAAAAAAATATTAATGACTTTTTACCCTTTGTTTTTCAGAAATCAAACTCAGGAGGATAGGACAATTAAAAATAATATATATACAATACTTAAACTCATTAGAAATATCATTATATCAACTCATTAGTTATATTGAATTCTCTATCCTTACCTCTGTTTTGTATAAATACATTGAATTTCTTAATAAAGATACCAGTCTTAAAGATGTCGCGAAAGCGATGAAACCGGTCACTGGACATTTCAAATTTGTGGATTAAAGTATCACTCGTCTTTTATTTATATAATAAATTACAATGAACTTCCATCAAGAATTTTCACTTACAAACTTAAATGTTTTTGAAAATATTAAAAAAAAAAACAATGGTTGCTTACTTCTGCAGGGGAGAAGCGAGGGGAGCGCCGCCGCACGGTTGACGGTATATCAGACTCCCTTCTCCCCCTCCTCGTTTCACCCCTGCAGAAGTAAGCAACCATTTGTTTTTTTTTATATATTATTTTTGTAAATTTTATTCATTCTAAAAAATTTCTTTAATGTACCAACATGTCTTCTTGCTCATACTGATCATCGTGATTTGGGATGTGACAGGGTTTAAAGAACACCCTGTATATTCTATTAGGTGTTAACATAAGTTGTGTCTGTTTGTAAAGCCAGATTTTAATTTTTGTAATAAATTCAAATGTTAAAAGTGTGCAATGTATATTAAATGTTGATAAGTATTTTTTTTTTAAAAACTGAGACTAAGAACCTTTTTAAGAAGGTAATATGCATGTCTAAGCACCAACCTGAGAAGAAGCAGTTGATCTGTGGAGGAACATTTTGACTCTGATTGTATGTGTCTTCATTCCCTAGGGGGATTCTATGGATCTTGTACTGGGTACACAAATACCTGACTATAGCATCGGGAGCCGTGATACAATCCACTAAGTACGTGTAGAAACCATACTTTCTGAAAGACAGAGACAATATGAGACACAACTAAACCAACACGTTTAAATTTATTGCGATATCATCATCATTCCATGTCCGCTCCCTAGTTGGAGCATATGGTGTCCACGAAGATTCTCCAGGCATCTTTGTCGGCTGCCAGCTCCTGTGCATCCTTCCAAGTCAGGTTCGCGTCCCGTAGTTCTGACACGAACTGCCGACGAACAGTCAGCAGTGAACATCCGAGATGTCGAGAACCTGATACCTTGTAAAGTATGCAAATGTGGTTAATTTATTGCGACAGAGAGGGGAAACATTTTTGATAAGGGAATACTCAAGCCTAAGCACTTACAGGGCTTATAACAGAGCCATTTGCTGGTGTAAAAAAAAAAGTAAAAAGATGAAATAATTCAGCTAGATGAATTTCACCCACATAAACAAACAATGTTTCTCTTTCTGTTGCACCAAATTTCAATGTTAATTACTCTTGTCCTTGAAATTCGGTCTTGTCAATGAACATTTGGACATACTCAAAATACTGTTGATTCACCATTCTGCCTATGTTTAACATCCACATGACTTTTGTGACCCGCTCCACCATAAATTGATTGTCATTTCTAAGTTATTTATCTTTTTCTTAATGGCCTCAAAATTGAAATATTTGGGTGAGCTGTAAAAATACAAAAAAAAAAAGAGCTTTGTGTTAAAGCAGACTAACCTTAGTTGGTTTATAGGAATGGGGGGTTGAAAATTCACTCCAGTATTGGGACTGCACACGGCATTCACCAAGTTGAGGCGCATCTCTGAACGAACTTTCTTCATGAAGAGATTCATGTCCGCACTGTCTTCGAATGTGAAGGCGATCAGGTCTCGGTAGGCCACCGTATTCTCTAGATATTTTGCAAAGTGAGGCTCCTTGAAGTTAAGCTGGAAAAAACAGAAGTTTACAAAATTAAAATGCATCCAAAAACTAAATTAATTTTTTTTTCATGCATTTTTAACTAATTAATTGATTGACAAAGCATTACAAAAGTTATATTTAAGGTACCAATAAGAACTTCATCTATAGACAAACTCGGTAACTACGCATTAATATGTGGCGTTTTTGTTCAAATGAAAATGAAACCTCACAAAAATTGGAGTGTCACTAAAATTGTATTTTTTTGAACAATATGTCAAAGTTCTGTGCAAAATAGACTAAAAAAAAATAGACACTTAAACAAAAAGGTCAATTACCCTGCACCTGCTTTGAATTTAGTTTAAGACAATAATTTACCTTTTATTAGTTGTTCACCTGTTTTTATTCTCCAGTTTGAGCTTTGAGCACTCGGGTATTGCACACGGGTACCGTAGACCATTTTTAGTTTTGACACATCAAATGAATTTTGAAAATGTATAACCGGGATGATGAAAAATGTAAAAAAACATTAATTTGGAGGAATATTTGTTGTATATGTATGAAAAAACATGAGACCTGAATGTTTCAGCGTAAAAAGCGGTAAAACCGAGGAATGTAAAAACGAGGTTTTACTGTATATGCTCACAGTTGCAATGTAATTAAACCATTTTCTCGTAACTATCTATTTCTCGCATCTATTCTGCTCTCTTAGAGACATTCTGGATATTGGCACTCTAAGAAGTGTGTACTTTGCTCTGTTTCAATCCACTGTAACCTATGGAATAGTTGGCTGGGGGGGTTGCACAGCATCCATCTTAAAGCCTCTCATAATTTCACAGAAATTATTATTGAGAATAATAACATACCCGTCAGAGCAGTTTTTCTAATACATGAAGGTGTTGGATATGAGACATTAAAGAAGCACTTACACACTTCTAGTCGAACAATAAGAAGAGATATCAGCAAACTGTTCGTACGAGGTTTTCCCAGAGCGCAAATTATGTCACACCCAAAACCCGTACGACTTTTGCTCAGAGACATCTCTCCTTTATCGCACCGAGAGTGTTCAATATTTTGGAAGAGCGTATTAAGCTCTCGAAGACAAAAACTCTTTTCAAGAGAGGAGTTAAGGACTGGATTTTCCTTAGTGGGAGGGATTTGAGTGGGAAACCCCTTGATGATTTTCTGAATGTTTGAGTTAACTATTTACCATTTTGATGTGCCATATATTTGTTTTTTTATTAATATTATTATTGTTGTGTTTTTGATCCTATAAAATATTTTTGATGATATACTTATGTGTCTGTGTCAACTAATTGCTCGTCCCAACTCAACACAGGACTTTTAGCCTCATGGAGTCGGAACTTACGTCTCAAATAATGTGTAATAAAGTAAATAAATAAAGAAATAACACGCAATGGTATTTTTCTGCATAGTGTCACATCTGATGAGGAAATAAGTTAGTTATAAAACGAAGGCACCCACCAATCGAAATGCCGTGAACTATGCGTTTGTAACGTGTCTATTTAATAATTATTTTAACCTCTAGAATAATGGGTTCGTAAACATTTCCCTGAAACAGTTTGCGGTTTTCCCTTAGCCACATGACCGCTTGGTAGGTGTGCTCATTGGAACTTTGTAAAATCTCCAGTCGTTTATTGGCTACATTGCTAAGACTTCGTAATCTGGAATGAAAAAAACATTGATGGTAATGTAATGAGAATAAGAGAGACCATTTTACCTAAAAGAAGCATTATAAACACATTTCTACTCTAACAATAAAGAGAGGATTCAGTGAAATGTTTGCACGAGATTTTCCCAGAATATGAATTATGTTATTTATTTAATAAACGCCCAGAGGGCTCTTACAATAAGCAGTTAAAAGTACATAAAGCATAGAAAATAACATAAATAAAATCATAAGTATTAAACTAAACCTGTAATTAATTCTAAAAAAAGAAAAAGGAAATAAAGTGAAGATGAGTAAGAAACGCATTAAAAAGGGGAGAATTGAGGGGATGGCCATTCGATGCATAGGATAGCTGATTTGATTGCAGCAGGAGTGGCGTGGAGCAAGTCCTATAGCTCAGCATAATTATCAGCTGTTCTGTGGATCCACGCCAGGGGAGAATGGTGAGTGAAGTTTGTCCTATTGTACTAACACTAGAACATGTGTTGGAGTCTGGTGGTCCTTGTGGGTACACAAAAGTTTATCAGCGACAGTAATTTTGGGCAATCTATTATGGTGAATATCACTTTGTGCATTAGAGTGAGGTCAGGAATTACCCTTCTGATGGAGAGCAATTCAGCAACTCAGACATCAAAGTTTGGTAGCAAATTTCATCTACAGGAAAGATAAAGTTATACTGAAAATCGGCAAGACTTTTGCTCAGTGACACCTATCCTTCATTGCACCGAGAATTTAATAATTTGGATGAACGTGTTAAGCCTTCAAGGAGAAAATCCATTTTCAAGAGAAGGGTTCAGGACTGGATTTCCCTTGAGGGGAGGGATTTGAATTGGATACTCTTCGATGATTTTTGAAATTATTTGTGTACCGAGTTTCAGGTGCCAGTCCAGGAACAATGAAATATTGCTTCCGGGCCTAATGGGGGTATCTATGGTCCTCTAGATAGCATATATTCAATCAAACTCAATTATAAACACCTCTCTCCCGCTTCCACTCCCACCAAGTCTACTATATACCATTGTGTCTTTCTACTTTCCTTTATAATAATTTTCTATGCATAAATATGTCCTTAAAAATATATGTAAATAAATAACTATGTTTTAATAACTTTTTTGTTAATCATCATACTGATATAATTTTTTGCATAATCCTTTATCATAATGCTAAGATTGTATCAAAATTATTTAAATACTTTTCTGACAAATTCTTTCAATAATAATTCATATTTGTATTTGCTTTCCGCCTGTGCAAACGGAAAAAAATTCAATTCATCACTCTACAAAATAATATTCTTTGATACGTTGGTATGGTCTCTGTAATTTCTCTTCCTCGGAACTTTACTCCACTCATGCAGTCCATGAATCAAAATGTTATTCAGGCAGTGAAATTTTCATATTTCATATTGCAAGAAACTACCTGTGAAAATGATGGAGGAGAAAAAAGTATCACACAATTATTATCTATCAAAATAAGAGCATCATAGGAAAAAAAACAAATATTTTCATTCCAAATATATAATTAACACATATAAACATTAACATGATCTTCCATTCTTTTTTTATGTAATGAAGGAGAAATTAAAAATATACAAATTCTTCAAAATGAGGCGATTAAGATTATACTCAAAAGAAATATCTATTGTAATGTAGAAAGAATGCACAAAGAAATTGGCTTGCTCACAGTAAAGCAGCAAATTAAATATAATGTAGCCATTTTTATGCATAAAATAATAAAGGGGATGAATGAAATAAAAACAATAATAAAATTTAACCAACAATGTCATGCATATGAAACAAGGGATAAAAAAAGATAAGATTACCAATGAGGAGAAAAACAGAATCTTAAAACTCATTGTACAAGGGATTGAAGCTGTACAATGAGTTACTCGGTGAAATAAAGGAGATTGAAAAGATCGAAATATTTCAAATTAAATTATTATGAAAATAAAACTTTGTTATCAGTGTTACACAATTTTATTCTTTTACAAGAACACAACTATAGTTTCGGGAGAGCACTCCTCCCATCGACGGGTGATATAAAACTAATATAATAAACACAGAATATTGTTCACAATGTCATCGAATCTAAACAAAAAATAAACAGATTAATCAGTGAAACTTAGAGCAGGGGGTTTTTTTCTTATCTAAGGTGTTGGCATATGAATGGATGGTTATCTTAAGTACAGATATGAAAACATGGACAAAACATTAAGTCGAATTTATTTCTTAAAATTTAGCACATAAGTGGAAGTTGCAATAAGTAAGAAGATTTAATGTGTGGGAAGACATCGCTCGGCTAAGAGAGTGTTAACAGACGCGGGTCTAAGAGGGTGAGTGCGGTGAGGGTGGTCGCAAAGGGAACATAGTCAATAAAGGCGAGGGGTGGTTGAATGTGTGATTATTAATTAGATTGTTTTCAGAATTTAAATTTTTGTGAATTTCTATAATTTCTAAATTATTCATATTACTGCCTTTGTTATTTACTTGGTGCAGGAGTTTTAAGGTGTGATTATGAAATGAGTGGTTACTGTCTATTATATGATTCGCGAATTCCGAGAAATTATTATTGGTCAGGCAACGGCGGTGTTCGTTTAGCCTAGTTTTAAGATTTCGCGCTGTTTGTCCAATATAGACTTTTTTGCATTCGCATGATATCTGGTAAATGCCACTCTTGTTTAGCAGCTCTGTTTTTGACTTGAAAAACTTGGGAAAGTGATTACTTATTTTTCTAGACAGAGGTCCAATGTATGTTTTCATATCTGTACTTAAGATAACCATCCATTCATATGCCAACACCTTAGATAAGAAAAAAACCCCCTGCTCTAAGTTTCACTGATTAATCTGTTTATTTTTTGTTTAGATTCGATGACATTGTGAACAATATTCTGTGTTTATTATATTAGTTTTATATCACCCGTCGATGGGAGGAGTGCTCTCCCGAAACTATAGTTGTGTTCTTGTAAAAGAATAAAATTGTGTAACACTGATAACAAAGTTTTATTTTCATAATAATTTATAATGAAGTGTTACGAAGTGAATGCCGATTCAATTAAAAATATTATTTCAAATTAATTTGAAAAGTATGTTATTGAGAAATTTTGATAAAAAAATTATAATGTTAAAAGTTTATATAACATGTGTAAATAACTGTTAAATAAAAAGATTTTATTGATTAATAATATGCAAAAAGCTTTATTTTTTAAAGATTCCAGTACTCAGAAAATTCGTTAAATCGAACAGGCTCCGTTTTTTATTGTTTGGATTATAGTATACAGTTGTAAAAATAAAGCCTTACTTATTTTCATGAAGTCTTATCTGAGGTAACACTTTGGAATCCAATTCATATTGTATTTGTACTCGTTTCTGTTTCAACTGTTCTATTCCGGAATTTGTATTGAGAACTGGTTTCTGCAACTTTGCAATTTCTTCCTTCACCATGGATTCTGAAATTCAACCAATGACAAGTAAGATAACTATAAATTACTATTTTTCTGTGGTTCTGTGAAAACCAACTCAAACAACAATTATTATTGACCACGCGATATATGTTTTAATAAAACATATTTTAATAAAAATGAACAACTTGAAACATCGCAGATTCAAATGAACATGTTTTTAAAATAGCTAATCATTCATGTGCTGTGATAGATTTCCGGGAAGCCATGTTTAGTGTGTTTTGAAAGGTAAGGGATTCTCTTTTTAAATGTCAGAAAAACTCACTGACTTGAACTCGCGACGTCGCAGGCAGTGTATTGTTAAAAAATCATAACAATGATAATACAATACATAAAAATTCAATGTTTTTTTTTTCACTTATATGTTTATAAATTTGTATAAGCCAAATAGGTGCGAAGGTTTTCACGGTCACTGTTATCAATATGTTTTACAATCAATATGAGTTTACACTGAAGATGGCTCGTGCAATGGTAGCCGAAACGTCAGAACAAATCCAACACACACGTTATCACCCAAAAAAGAAACATATTGTATAAGCCACTTTAATTTTGAGTTACACTTCGACCAGTTTCGAGATTACTACCTCATCGTCAGGAATTAAACTAACTTATAATTACACGCGTTGCTATTTAAACTATAAAATATTCTATAAAATCTTTCATATAAGTGTAAATAAATGTAATATAAATATGTAATATAAATAAATAATGTAATATAAATGTAATCCGAATCATTTCTATCAAACTTATATATTATGTAGGTGCATATAATATGCATTTGTGTGTTCGTTTTGAATCAACGTTCGCGTATTTTTAAACCTTATTTTATTGTTGACATTATATTGTATTTACTGCATTTTGTGGTTACCTACCGTATTGTATGGGACTCGTCGCACATTATTCATTCGATGTGTATCAGTTAAATTTTAAAATAAATGCTTTTTTTTTTCAGAATACGGTTTTGAAATTTAACATACTTTAAAAAAAAAAAAATACAATTTATAACATTTCTTGATTTGAATTTTAACAAAAAGTTTTCAAACTTTTTACTAAGCTCTTTATTGTACCATTTTTAGTACAATTACAAGTTTTAAACAATTATTTTTTTATACTTACACACCCACACACACGCACCCTCTCCCTCATTCATTCCCACACGCACATGTATCCTCTCCCTCATTCATTCACGCATACACACATTCACATACACATGAATTCAAACGTCACACAAATACAATTACGAAACTTCTTTTCTTATATATTATGTGTCATTATATTTACAGTGGATTTTTTTAATTGGCTTTAGCATTAGCAGTTAATATTTTTCTACTTATTTTGTTTATGTAATAGCTGTAAAAATCCCAAATAAAATAAAATGAAATAAAATAAAATGTCATACCACAAAGTAAAAAATGTTTTTGATAACAATAATATGTTTTTTTTTTTACTTAGTTTAATAATTTAACTAATAAAAAAATGAATACTAACCATCTCCATACTGTTGCAGTAGATTGTTTCTATCATTGATCATTCTTGATAGAGTTGCCTTGAATTGCTCAATATCCCGATGCTTGTTTTCCTGTTGTGTTACTTTAGCCGCCAACTCCGCCTCAAGCTCCCTTATGCTTCCATTCTGTGCTAAGGAGTTCTCCTTCATCTCTCTCAGCTTTCTCATAAGAAGAGACATTTCTTTTACCTGCAAAAGAAAACATTCAATCATACTAAGTGAAAGGCTCAACACTGTTCTGGCATCGAGACAACACTATTACGTTGGCAAGAAGATCCATAGCTTTTTTCCAGAATTGCGGAAAAGCGGGAGTGTTGTCAAGTTGCGGAAGGTGTTGACCTCGCTTGTTCATGACATTGGTCGTAGGGAGTCAGAAAGGTTGATGCATGCCGCGGATTGGAGATCTTAGTAAAATAAAATATGAAAATAAAGAATAATTAAAAAAAATACAAATACAAAGAGTAATCATAAAGTTTCGCATTATATTAAACAAATTGTCTATGATTTATGAATGTATGTATGTGTTTGCGCATGGGTGTATGTACATGAGTGTGTATGTACATGAGTGTGTATGTATATATGTGTCTATACAAAGTGTTCTTTAAACCCTGTCAAATCCGAAACCACGATGATCAGTATGGGCAAGAAGACATATTAGCATATTTAAAAAAAGAAGAGAATTTTATTTAGAACGAAGAAAATTTTTAAGAATAAAATATTTTTTAAAAACACATAGTTGCTTACTTCTGCAGGGGAGAAGCGAGTGGGGCGCGGCCCTGCGGTTGACAGTGTATCAGACTTTACCCTCCCCCCTCCTCGTTTCTCCCCTGCAGAAGTAAGCAACCATTTGTTTTTTATTTATCTTTTATTTTTTAAGATTTTACTCGTTCTAAAAATTTATTTTAATGAGCCAATATGTCTTCTTGCTCATACTGATCATCTTGGTTTCGGATGTGACCGGGTTTAAAGAACACCCTGTATGTATATATGTGCATATATATATATATATATATATGTGTGTGTATATATGTGTATGTATGTATATATGTATATGTGTGTATGTATATGTATCAAAATGTGTATATTTTATTAGTCGGTGCTTTCTATTAACTTGTAAACCATTATCATGTATTAAAATGTAATTGCCTAGCTTGGAACAAGGTATGTACCCTTGTTAGCTGGGCAAAGTGAACATAAAATTGTATTTATGATAAAATGTATAAATAAATAAATAAAATATATCAAAATAAGAGCCCTGTAGACACCTAGACTTCTAAATTCATCAACAATATTTTGAGTTTGTCCGATTTTTTGTAGACAAGGACTAGATTCACTGGACTGGACTGGACTGGGGAGCTGTTAATATTAACATATTACAACAGAGATAAAGAACATTTAAGAGAAGGTAATAGAGGTCTAGGCATCTACAGGGCTTATGATCTGTCATTGGCAGGTTTAAGTGGCCACTTTACACACTGTGTAACATTCACCATTCTGCCCATATTTCATTTATTTATTTATTCATATTTTTTTAATTATAAACTATGATTAATAATAAAAATAATGTGACCTCACTGGGGTTCCCGTGCCGAGGAAACTTAACAATATATGTGAAATCTATATTCCTTCAATTCTTTCATCTATTGCTTGTTTGTGAAGTTAAAGAGCTGAAACCTTTATTTATGCGGGTGAGATTCATCTATTTGAATTATTTCACCTAAATACTAGGCAACGCCTGAATTTTTTATTTTTTTTAGTTTCTATACTTCTTCATGGCCCAGGTGGATTTATCAACAATAAACCAGCCAATGGCAGGTCATAAGCCCAGTAGATGCCTAGACTTCTATATTACCTTCTCTTAAATGTTCTTAATCTCTGTTGTAATATGTTTCTAATAATTAATAAATAAATATAAGGTTTCTTTCACCATTTTAGTCTTGGAGTCTTCCAACGTGGACACCTCGGCTTTGGCCTTATCTACGACGGCCTGTAGAGGCGCCATTCTCTCATGATGGGTCTTGACGAGCTTGAGAGCCTCATTTCTGTCATTGCCCAACTCGTCCAATCGGTTTTTGAGGTTGTCATATTCTACCCAAACCCGTTTCTTGTCGCACAAGTCGATTTCCTTTTCCATCTTCTTCCTTTCGTGCATGGATTCTATCACGGACTGCATGCTGGAAAATTTCAGAATTCATTTTTTATCCCTCGTTCTGCACAGGACACTGCAATAGCAACCCAACTGCATCGTATTTTGATCATTTGACACACGAAGGCATGACTAGATCCAGTCCAGGGGCTGTGAAATTTTACAGTGAGAATCGCTGTTTTAATTTGTTATTTCGTGTCGACTTTGCTGGGAATCGAATTCAGGTTCTCAAGCATGGTAGACAAATGCACAACTACTACACTACAAGGCGGAATCAACTTCACTCGAATTCTTTTTACATGATTTATTGCAATATTTCACTGTCTCTAGACTAGCACTGAAGCATAAGATTGATCACCTTCATGTAACAGACGATCCAAATAACTCCTAGTTAAATTGGGCATCTTTATTCACATTATTTACAGGAGACATATCGTGGTTTTACAAAAATGACCATTTGCAAAAATGACGAAATTGAGATTATTGACTATTATTGAATTGTTTTTTCTTGTATTGATTATTGACTATTATTGAATTATTGTTTCGTTCATTGAGGGAGGTAGTATTTTATTTCAATAATCCATTTTTAAAATATTTATGAAGGCTAAATAAAAACATAAATACAAAATAAATGAAAAAGAACAAATAATTAAGAAGTGTTACGTAATAATCTAAAGAATAAATTTTATTAATTAACTTTTTATAAAAAAAAACCGTATCTGTCAAATATAACATGAACAAAAATTCAATAATCGTTTGACATTAATATAAAAAGAAACAAAAATTATTATCTGCCAAATTTCACGACAAATTTTACAGGTAAAATTGACTAATTTTTTTATATAAAAGTGATAATGTTTTTAAAATATGTTTATACTTTACATTAAAGTTGAAAGAACTGTACATATAATGTAAAACTACCAACCATCTACTTGAAAAATCTGATCTTCGAGAAGCAATTGAACTCTAGAAAAACACTAAAATGGCTCCCCTGAACATAATTGATTTTGTCACTTGGTCAATTTCTCCTGTATGCCCACGATATATTAAATTGAGTCACTTAGTAAACTTGGGATTCCTTTTATATTACTTCGTCAATGTGTTATCATGTAAAATATAAAATACTTTTTAAAATACAGTATTAATTATTCAAGGCTAATGAAGTGCTAATTGTGAATTATTATCAAAAAGAAATGAACACTGGCGCCGGGATTAAAAATAAATTGTGAGCTGATTAGTGCCTCATTACCAAATGTGCGTCCTGATAATATTGTATAGAGTATAAATGGATGGGTCAAAAATGTGAAAACGCAAAAAAGTGAACTCCCAGTAAAATATAAACGGGGTTTCATTGAAACCCAGTTTTTTTTAATTGGTGTAAACTAACAGTTTTCCCATTTTTTTAAATGTCTTAAAGGTAAAAACTGGTCATTTTTATATTTATATACACGGCACGCAGTGACTTTTACCTTACAAAAAATATTATTGCTTAGAATATAAACACACTTCAATATACTGTGAAAAAGAAAATAATTAAAAAAGCATTATGTTACATAAATACTACAACACAGCAGTTTCATATAAAGAACATGCTTAGATGTGTTAAACAATTTATAAATAAATATACAATGGTATTATTAAAGCACACACAAGAATATGTTTATGTGTGCCCTACTTCAATATAAAAAAAAAAACAAAATAATGTTAAATGTGCTGATCGTGTGTATTTGATTTATCACAAATTGTCAATATTGCAATGAAACCTTTTAAAGTTTTTTGTCAAAATTTTAATAGACAAAGACTGGATTCAACACCCTTACATTTTTGACGACAGGCCTGCCAGAGCGTGGTGCATCATTCACCTCCACTACACCAGAACGAAATCACTGTTGTGCAGCATGAACTGAAAGAGTATCGGCCCCAAATACATAGCAAATAATTTTGGTCCCTACGCGTTTTTCCCTTTCAGGTAGTAATAATGTAAAATATGGCGAACTTCTCGACGCACTACTGAACCAACCAAGCCCAATACTGTCAAAGAAGCGTTTTTAGTATACACTCACACCTTTACAACGCCATATTGTATGATCCGATGTGACCAATAATGAACGAGATATACTAAGTTGAAAAAAAAGGAAATTACTTTTTCCACAACCATATTAACATATTACAACAGAGATGAAGAACATAGAAATCCAAGCATCTACGAAAATCTGGACAAACTCAAAATATTGTTATTAAATCCACCTGGTCCAAGTAAAAGTATAAAAACAGAAAAATATTTTCAGGCGTTGCCCAGTATGCAGCTGAAATAATTGAATCAGATAAATCTCACCCGCATCAATAAAGGTTTTAGCTCTTTTAAAAACACAAACATCAACAGATTAAAGGAATATAGATGATCAAATATAGGCAGAATGGTGAATTTTACACAGCGTGTTAAGTGGCCACTTCAACCAGCCAGTGACATAAACCCAGTAGATGCCAGGATTTCTATATGCCCTTCTCTAAAATTATCTTTATCTCTGTTGTTATATGTTAATTTTAAAGTTTTATTGCTTTCACGGTTTCTTTGTAATTTTTTTCTTTCCAAAAATTGATTTCAAAATATGATAATACATTATTAATTTAGCTTTCCTTACTTTGCGTTGGTAGCCTCGTGGTCGACGAGCTGCGCGGATGCTTGAGATAATTTAGCGATAAATTCACGATGAATCGTCTTATTTTCTATCAGTTTCGCGAGCAAGTCCACCGCTTCCTGGCCGCAGACTGCGATCTGCGTGCTCTTCAGCAGCTCTTGGGGGTTCATCTTGGCGAAGTCCTGGACTCGATCCTGCGGCAGCAGCTGGCACAAATTCTCCACCCGGATGTTCAACTTCTCGGTCAGGTTGTGGATGTCCTTGAGCTTAACCGTCTTCTTGTTGATGCTCCAGACCGTGTTGTTGTCGGTGTTGAAGTTCCTGGTGATGATGACGTTCTCTTCGTCGTCATTCTGGTAAAGTTCAATTTCTATCGTGGCTTGCTCGTGTCCGCTTTTTACATATTCACCAACCTGCAAATTAAAAATTATAATTATTATAACAAAAATACTTACATAGTGTTATTTATAATTTTTACTAGAGACCAATTGAAACTAAAACTAATTGAATTGAACAATACTTACAGTTTTGGCCCTTCCTATAACGCTGGTTCTGCCTCCTAAACCGAGGACAATAGCACAAACAAATGTTGACTTTCCAGTGCCATTAGGACCAATAATTAAGTTCAATGTAGATCCGGGAAACACTTCAACTTGTCGAAAAGTACTGAAAAATATTTCAAAGGACATCAAAAAAGCAAAATATTATAACGCATAAACTACTTAACATCTGAATATGCTAGTTTGACCAATAAAACAAAAGAATGCTCGATCTTAAGATAGTAAACAGCATGAAAAAAAGATAACCTTTCGATTGAATTATTTTCAAATTACGGATAGTAAAACTTACACAAAGTTCTCTAGTGCAATTCTATATATTGACCCAGGTTTATGTCCATGGCTCCTGCGTGTTTTCTTCATTACTTTAAAGCAAAGTTCGTCAAAAAGCGGTAATTACAGCAATAATACAAACGTCGGACACTTGGCGGGAAACAGAAATTCAATGAAAAAATCACCTTCGGACAGTTGTCAGTTGTCAGTTTGTAAACAGAACAGAAATAGAGAACGGAACGGAATTACGCTCTACAAAAAGCCAACATTAGGATTTAAAAAATACAACATAAATCGGACGTCAAATAAACAAAAAGTTCTTGATAACTTATTCGCAAAATTGTTACATCTCGAACAAAAACTTGTTTCGGGGAATAATTCTGACCATATTCCCACGTCTTTTTTTTAGTGCAATTAAAAGAATTCTAATCATTAATAAAATATAAAGTGCATTTTATGCAACAATCATTACCTTCATATCCTTTAAAGATTTCGTGTGACATCCATTTTTTTAAAAGCTTTTTACTGGATTAAATTATTAAACTTACAGTTATTATTTACTATAAAACTATTTAAATATTGTAAAATACTGAGTTACAAAAATACAGTTATATAATATTTCATTGTATTATTTATTATATAAGAATGTGTTTTAGTAAATTTTGCGATTTTTCTTTACCTAAACTCAATTAATCAATTTTTTCATTTTTTTAAATTGAGCCTAGGTCATGATTTTTTTATTTTCGGGTAACACATAATGCATGATAATAGATCCATATTAAAAGCAAATCAATACTGTTCAAAGAAGATATAAAAACTCTTATAAAAAACGTAACACTATTAAACTGCTAGTGGAAATTTTTCATATTGAATTAGTTCATGAATTACACCTTGATGAATAGGACCTACTCAATTACAAAGTTCATGAATTCGCAAGCTATGATGATAAAGAAGTAATCTTCGGTAAAAAAAAAAACTGAAAAATCTATTCGTCAATCTGATTAAAAATAAAAATGTGAATTCAAATTCGATTAAGACTATTCCACAAACAAGTCACTAACTTATCAAACCACATATTCCATCCACAAGAAATATTGCAATCATCAGAAAGTTTACAACAGCTTTGCTATGACCCTCGATTGATGTCTGCAGGTCCTGTGCAGTTTAACTTCTGGATGTGTTTTTACCTGCACCATCCATGATATCCGCCAGTGTACTTGTCAGGGCTCAGTTTGCTGCCGTTGATCACCAGGAAACTCGGCAGAGTTCGTAGATTGGGTCCGCAATTTATTGACGGAAAATGGATGAATTTTGTAACACCTGTACCTAAGGTGTTAACGCATTTTTACTTAGCTTGAAACTATTTCACTCATTGACCCACTAAACCGTGGATAACGTGTGCGTTTAAACACAATATACACAACACGACACTTGAGGAAATATCTTATAAGACGCGGTTATTACTTTAGAACTTTAAAATATAAATTTCTCCATTAAGCCTATGGATTATGAAGTTGGCAATTTGTCGGCTAAACTCAGTCTTTCACACAGTGTTACTCACGAGAGCGTCCCCTGAGAAGTGTTTCGCTCTGACTCCTGGAGGATAATATGAAGGCAGACTATAAAAATTATTCGTAATTGTGTGAAAAAGTCAAAGTCTTTGTTTTTAGCAAGTTGAAGGGAGAGATATGAGAAAAATACGACAGTAAAATTCATTAGTCATTAGCACGTGTAAGCAGCTGGTGACCGTAATATGAAAGGCTTGTTTGTGCAGACATTTTAATGTATAACGAAAAGTTCTTAAAGAAACAATATTTTCAATGGATTTTAGCCATACTGAGGTGGTTCAGAAAATATATTATTTAAAAAAAAGAGAGGTTCAAGATAATATAATAGAGTTACAAATAATTTTGTAACAATCGGACTACTGGCATTATACAAGAGTTGAATAATCGGCATTTCGTTTTGATCGAGTATAAATTAGAGTTCCAGACAACACGCATCATGTAAAAAGTTACTCCAGCAATTCCTAGGCGGGTTGCGAGCTCTCTGTGCATGCTTCTATCCTCAGTTATGTGAACTCCGAAGTATTTTAGCTGTCAACTTTCTCAATCCTCTGTCCATTATTATACAGGGGCTTATCAGGGTCAGGACAGAATAAGGTGCACAAGATATATACAAATATTAATAAGACCCAGAAGAGCAGAGTTTTCCTGCAGTTTGTCAACAATTTTCTGAAAATCACTAACAGACTTTTCAAGAAGGACCACATCGTCTGCATACTCCAAGTTGGACAACTTTAGGAGGGAGATAACTTCTATGGGTCGATCAGGTGGTATTGATTTGCAAAGGATAAATTCCATCTTTATGATGAATAAGCAAGGACGCAGCCTTACCTCACTCCAGTGGAAGCAGCCTTGCCTCACTTTGACTGATTGGTTCGGGGTCTCCACTGAAGTGATTTTTTTTTTTAATTAAATTTTTTTATGAGAATATTTAACTTAATTCTGTTGGTGAAACTATTCCTTAATGTAAATAGTTAGTAAAACGTGTTATTAAGTTTAAATATATTTTTGAAGTATAAAATACATTTTAATCGGTTGGAAACACAAAGAGGGTGATTTTTTTGTCCTCATTATAGAAAAAAAAAAAAAAAAATTAAATGGAACAATAAGTTTACTTGTCGTAAAATATATCTACTATTAAATTTTAATTATATAATAAAAATAAAATGACATAAACATACTTTTATTAAAACGTATAACTTTCGAAAAAATAAATGTTTACATTAATCTTTACTACATGTCCAAAGAGTGTTGCTTAAAAGTAATGAAATTCATATTTAAATAATACTAGATGCATGCGTCATTTATTTCCTCTTTTGGTATGTTAAAATAAATATTTTGGAAAATTCTTGACAAAATACGCATGTATAAAGTTACATCAGTAAATCTGATCTAGATTATGCACATGGAGAAGAAACAGTTATACAAGTGGCTGCACTGTTTCGTCCGTGCCTATTTTCATGTTCTGTTGTTCTGTTGAAGCTCGCAGCCCGCTTGTCGTCCGCTTAATGTTTGGTGAATTCCGGCGCGTCTAATAATTATTCCGGTTGCATTCATTTCCGTTTTCTGTATTAAAAATACGAAGTTCCTTGTGCTTTTTTATTTTTCTAATTAGGGTTTGTGAAATACCATCTATAAAAATGTGATTTGAAGAAAAATTACGCGAAATTACGCTCCCGAGTTTTCGGTGAAAATATGACAGGCCGTGATTTTGATTTGTTTTGTATTATTTTATATGTGAAAACAACAGCGTAATTTATTTCGAAATAATTAAACGCGGCCATCGTATGCGTGTTCAACTAAAATGATAAAGTTTTGTGAGTTTTATTGATATAATTCTTGTTTTGTTGTGCTTTGGTCGGAATCTAAACGAACGTCTGCGGGGTTATTTTAGAAATGGTCGCTGTTTGAGTGTATTCCGATACCGTGTGAGGGAAAAGTGGCTATAATGATTTTATTTTGAATCATCCATGAGTTGTTGTGTTTTTTTGTGATAATTGTGTAACACGAAAACTCAAAATGGAGGGAGTATCGGTAGAGAAGGAATATTCCGCCCTGGGGAACCTTTTCCAGCAAATCATCAGTGATATGAAGGTAACAAATCGTAACATTCAATGTAAATGGATAAGAAATCGTAGCATATTGTTATTCCAATAGAATTTGCGCAAGAAAACATACATTTACATTAATTATGTTGTTTTATACTGCGCAATTGCTATGTGCAATATTTTGGGTAAAACGCACGCAATAATAAATTAAGTTAAATAAATTAAGTTAAATAAATTGTGTAAAATTGTGCAAGAAATGATAATATTTAGCGTCCGTGAAATTATAACATTAATTTTGTTATGATTACGTTTTGAAATCATCTTTTTCTTAATATGTGGGTAGAGCGTTATTTTCAACATTAAAATGTTACAGTTTTCGTTCAAATTTAAACAAATTCTATTCTTGTGTGTTGCGGCAAAGATTTTTGAAAAGAGAAAGAGAAAGAACACGTTTGGGACCATAAAAGGGAAATTTCTCTGAGCAAAATCCGTACATGTTCTTGTTTTTAAAATATCGATGTGTTTAGTCCATTGACATATTAATATACATAGACATGCCCCGAGCCTTAAAAAAAATATGACACTTAACTCATGCCCAAACGATCAGTCGTGCCCAACGCGTATTTAGTCGTCCTTTGACCGCCAGCCAGGCGTTACGTTTAGAATAGAAACTTAAATACCTACTTTTAAAAAAAATATTTAAAGGAATAACCCGCTAAGCTTCTATTTTGAGGCTTGTCAGCAGGTGGGATAGAGGGGATATGGAAGGAGGTAATGATAAATACACCACAACATCCAGACCAATTGAGAAAAAATATTACTTTGATTTTTTTCGAACCTGCGACGCCAGTTTTACAGTTAGCCGTCTAACCAACTGCGCCACGGCGCCTGTCTTGTGTCATGAAAGCGTGTAAAAACTTTCGGATAAACAGTAAAGAGGATTGTGTTACTTTTCATCTATAAATATTTGTTCACGAGTGATTAAGGAAGCCTAATCAATTCATATTCAAATATAAATATTAAAAGAACATTACCTCCTATTTAACTCATTTTTTTTCTTTCTCAAAAAGCTTCTCTTTTAAGCTTCCCGGAATAGGGTGTCTTATTTATTATACGTTTGTGGGTCAAATAAATAACATTATAATAAAGTTTAAATCATAAAAAGTTACGATCTAAATGGGTTTTATATGTTCTGAAGTTATTGATTACAAATTTCAACACGATTATATTACGTGATTTATTTTATTCATAACTTTATTTTAAATACGAGTCCTTAAATCCTAACGTGAAGTATCTACGTAAAACAATATTTCTGACAACAGGGCAGAAAAATCAGATAAACCTTCACTTAAAGATACATTCTAGATCTTAAAATTAAAATAGCAATTGGCAATAAAACGAAATTCGTTATCAAGAAAAACACATAAAACCTTGATAATACATATTTTTCAACAAAAATATACAATGGAAACTTATTTTACATAGGTAAACTATTCTAGAGATAAAGATGATCTATGAGAACTTATTTCTATAATTTACATTATAGATTTACAATAAATTTTATAACATGTAGCAATTAATTCAAACAAACCATCACGCCGTTCCTCTGTAGGGCTAGGCAGAGAGGGTAGAACGCCATATCACTATGTCTTTGCATACAGACCTCGCTTCCTCTACATTCATACATCTTCTCATGCACGCGCGCCGATTATTCCTTCTCTTGACTTGTCCATCTTCAAGTATTCGATGGACTTGATCGCGCTATGTCTTTCTCGGTCTTCCTCGTTTTCTGCATCCATCAACATCCGCATCGTAGATCCTTTTAGCCGTTCTTTCGCTGTCCATTCGTTCTACATGTCCAAACCAACGCAGCACCCCTTTCTTAAATCTGTCGATAATGCATGTCTCAGCCTTACTGGTTCACGGATCTCGGCTCTTAAAGAAAAAAAAATTCCTTTTAAAAATTTTATCTTCACACATTGTTTAATTATTTTTTTAAATCTAAATATGTTCTTTAAACAAAATTGTTGTGTTGTATATAGTATTTATGTAACATAATACTTTTAAATTAAATTTTTAATTTATAATGGTTGGTTACTGCCAATACTGAAATGACAGCCAAAATGTTTAAATACCTTTCGCTTTTAAGATAGTGGCGGTGACGCTGTTTTGCCTATAACTCTGACAGTGGTGCGAGCTAGCGTAACCGCCTACATTGTCGTCGGTTACGACGTTTTGCTTAGCTTAATTTTCTTTTTTAATAGTGGAATGGTGCGGAGTAATGCATAGAAAACTATAATTTTGGTTTATTCAAGGTCATTCGGTATGTACTTTTTAAACTTTTTTTTATAAAAAAGGTTATTATGTTTTAAAACTTAGCAGGATCAGTGGATATAGGGTCCTAAGTAAAACCTTAAGTTTGTGACCTTGAACGACCACCGCTCATGTCGATTTTGAAAAAATGGTGCTTAAAATCAGTTTTTTGTGTATAATTACGTCCCTGAAGGTTTTTTAGAAAAAAAAATATACAAAAGTCTGAGAAAATAAAATTTACTTGAAAATCGTAATAATTTTTTTTTCTTTGGACCAATGTTTTCCAAGATACACGTTTGAACATTAAATACATTTCATAAAAATAGCGGAAAAGCGGTATTTACACTAACTTTCTACTAATTATTTGATAGTTGACCTACGAAAAGTCATCATCATCATCATTCCATGTCCGCTACCTAGTTGGAGCATATGGTCTTCACAAAGATTGTGGTAGACGGGGATTTGAACCTGGGACTTTTGGTCCATGAGACCTCAACCCGGTTCAACTTATTCGTTTAGTTGTGCATCAAGCCCTCACTAGTTATTATTTAAGTAAACTCTTGTGTTTTTCCATTGTAACGTTTCGAGAAAATACGTTACACTTTTAGTTACTCCACTTCCCCCTATCCCGACATTCCTGTCGCCTACCGCCTACCGCCTGCCGCCTGCCCCGAACCCCACGCTAATATCGCTTATCCCCTGCGGCGACGATATGACGATTCTCTCTACGCAACACTATTGGCCGGGGAATCATGTACCCAACCTAGTACCTACTGTCCCAGTACACCTACATTATCATACCTATTTACCTTGCATGCGTGACAAGATCGATCCAGAACAGGACATCCCTAACTCGCTACACGGGAAATTCAAAATGCGAACGTGGTTTTTAGTGATGTGCCTACTTATTATTCTTCATTCGTTTTTTCCATGTTTTAGTAACGTTCCTTTGTAGGCTTTTATGAATTTACGTTTTTTTCGTGACTTTTTATCATAGAACAGAAACAACGAATTTATTATACTGTCTGTACAGGTACGCCTACGTTTATTTTATACACGCCTACATACTTACGATGCAGATTTTATTATTAATTGGTTGACTACATATACTTAAACAAAATAATTATAAATAATAATGTTTTATTCAGTGTTTTCATAAATAACTAAAATATTTGTTGTTTACTTTATTGCTGCAGCCTCCCAATTATTTTTAACGCCGAATTTATCCACGTTTTTACTACTTTAAAAAGAATTTTGAAATGGTGAATTTTGCTTAATATTTACCCAAAATACCTATTTTTCTTTTCTACCCGCTTACAACTGTGTATTTACACAACACTTGTTTTTTTTTTTATTACCGTATCTTAAAAAAAAAAAACTTACTGGGGTACATTAATTTATTCGAATGCTTTACAATATTTATGTGTATCATGTCATCTTTATTATTATTATGGATAACTTAAATAGTTTCCTTTTTGTAATATAATACCTCAAGGGCGCTTTACGAAGTGATTCTATAGATAAATAAATTTAATTGAAGATTTTAAATTTGTAATTTAATTCAAACAATTTATTTTGTTATTTATTTTAAAAAAAACAAACAGTCTTCAATAATATAATAACATATTTTTTTTAAATACAGTTTAAATGTACTTCATAGTCCTAACGCTTCTATATACCTGCGTGAAAAATTTCAACGCTTATCAGTTCATGGTTTACCTCTTCGTTCTCATTCTCAAGGCACTCTCTTAATACCGATACACAATTCCTCTTTCTTCTCTAACTCATATAGTGTCCATGCGGCTCGACTGTGGAATCATCTCCCATCCACCATCAAAGATGTTACTACATTATCTCTGTTTAAATCACGTCTGAAGAAACATCTCCTTTCTCTTCCTTAATCTCTTCTCCTTTCCTTTTTCCTCTTTCCTCTTTTTTCCTTTTTCCCATTGAGTAATAGTTTTGATTTAAGGTAATTTATAAACAAATACGTTTATTTCTATTTTTATATATTTTAAACTTTTTAATATTTTTTTTTCCTATTGAATATGTTCTGTAACTTGAATTATAAAAATAAAACTTTTATTTTATTGGTTGCTTGGAAGAAATTGCCATTTGGCAATAAGCCCGCCAATGTACAAATAACATTATGTACAAAAAGTTAAATAAATAAATAAAGACAGACCAGCAAAGTTTCTAAATAAAAATCATACAAATTATTAAATTGTGTTACAACAAAAGGATGTGTTTATGTGTATTTGTATGAGAGTAAGTGTCGATGTGTATTAGTGTGGGAGTAAGTGTTCAATAGTGTGCATCATTAAATAGTGTGCATCATTAAATAGTAAGTCGCATCATATCGCAGCCAGAAATAATAAGTCTCTATTTTTAAATAAATTAAGGGGTATGTAAAATATATCAATAGATGATCATGTGTATGTCATATTTATCTGCTTTTAAATTATGTTTTCTTACTAGTTATATGTAGGAATATTATATTTAAATGTACTAAACGCTATATTTTATTTCTTACTTTATATACTTTATCTATGTACCATACTTGTAAAAGCCCTCCGGGCGTTTATGTGAATTAAATAAATAGATTCACCCCTTAAAGCATTAGTATGCTTCTGGCTATTTTTAGTAAGTGTTTTATTTATGATGAAATACATAATAATATCTGTACTTAATTTTGGAGTCACTTTGAACGCAATATTTTGTGATAGTGCAATTTCCAAAACAGCATAACTTTTGAACCAAATAAGATAATTTAAATATATCAAGAACTTTCAATGTAAAATAATAATGATTTTGATAATAATAGTAAGTACATATTATTGATTTTTTATTTAAAAATGCATTTTTATGACGAAATTGGACTTCGGTGATTTTTTTATTTTTTAAAAGAAATATTGGCGTTCTTATAATTTACCCAAATATTTCAATTTTGGTGGCTATTTTCAACGAGTCGTAAATAACTAACTATTAGAAAATGGAAATCAAGTTGGGATAGAGTGGGGTTTGAACCTCGGGCCTCTAGCCCGTGAGTCCGCAACACTAGCCACGAGACCACAACCACAACCACTTTGTACAGATATTAATAAAAATACTATTAACAGTTCCATTTTCCGAATTTAAATTCGATGCGATAAAACGAGGTGATAAGGTAGTTGAAATATCATTTTATCACCGGTTTGATTCCCGATGGTATCCCGGTAATAGGGAAATATCACGTTCTACGAATAGCGAAAAAAATATATAAAACGGATTTAGAATAATTAATTGTATTTTCAAAATCAATATGGATATTGTGGAGAAATGTTTTCATACATAAATGTAAAAAATAAATTTAATAAAAAAAAGATGCTAGAAAAACGCGACGTGTTTGACCCCGGTTGTTGTGACGTCAAGATTCGTGATAATGTACTAAACAAATTTCAATAGCCAGGAACAAATAAACACGAATCGAGACGTATAAGGGGCGTGGCCAATTCAAGAATTCATTCTGAATATCGGAATTATGAATGCGACCACCAATCATTTGAAAAAAGTTAAATGAATATGAATATCCCCTCTCCTCAACAATGATCGGTAGCCCAGCATTCGTAGTAAGAGGTCAGTCGGGAAAAGCCACGGGAATCGGATTGTGGTCCCGTGGCTAGTGTCTCGGACTCACGGCTCAAAGGTCCGTGTCCCACTCCACCCCAAATTGATTCCCATTTTCTAATAGTAAGTTATTTACAACTCGTTGAGAATGGCCCTCAAAATTAAATATTTTGGTGAATCATGAGAACGCAAATATTATTTTTTTAACAAAAAATAAATAAATATATATGACTCTTAAATTATCGTGAGTTCTAATATATTTTTTATATTTTTGTAATTCTTTTATAATTAATTGGTTGAAGTTCTTATATTGTACTTTGAAGAACTGTTATATACAAGTTATATGTACATATAACTACTACTACTACCATCACGCCATTTCCCCGTAGGGGTAGGCAGAGAGAACGGACCGCCACACACGTCTATCCTGGCATACAATCCTAGCCTCTTCCACATTCATACATCTTGTCATACATGCCCTTCGGTTCTGTCTGCTTT